>NC_141875.1:268932812-269084328 GCF_056163025.1 Triticum urartu
TTTGGTATGACCTCTAATCTTGGTGATGGTTCATCAAGGTTGGGATGGTTTAATGATGAGCATTGCCAATATTTTGTTATAATTAAGAGCTTCACTTATATGTGCAAACTGAGTTGCAATATTTTCATGCCTTTGACTTCTTGGGATAGTACTTTGAATTTATATATCACGACATTTAACGAGTACTCTTGTATAAATGTGTCACATGTGCCACAATTGAGATCAATAAAAATGGATGACATATACATATACCGTGTGTACACCTTGTCTCTTTTCATAGCCACATTTTAGTTTATGCAACGCCGAGGATGGCTTTGTTTTCAAGAAGGGGAGGATGATGAGGACATGGATACCATAGTTACACCCACAACCCCTACTACTATACCTATTGGACCAATTACTAGAGCTCGCGCACGCCAGTTAAATTATCAGGTACTTTTGTTTCTTGGCAATGTTTCTAATGTTCATGAGAATGTGATGCTACCTAACTTGCATACATTTGTGTTGATTGCAGTTGAAGGGCCTACCATCGACAAGAATGATGAAAACTGGAGCATGATCGCGCATGGAGATGATGGCACGTGCGAAGGGGACAAGAACGGAATTTTCAGTGATGATTTCCGCACTTTGAGGCCACCATGATGACATACAAGAATATGGACGAAATATACAAGATGTCATTAATAAAATTCATCCATAGCTTATTATAGGTGTTGCGCCACCTTACTTTTGGGCCAGACTCATGTAATTTTGAAATACCTCTTATTAGGCTGTTTTTAGAGTCCATATTGTACGGGAAACGACTTAGGAGGTGTTTTAGTCCCACCTTGGCAAGGGTGGACGAAAATCCCTCTCTTTTCCCCTATAAATAAAGCCCTTAAGGCACCATTTAGACTTGGGTTTTATTTAGCTAAAAGTTAGCCATCGTTGCAACTTCGTGTACTTTGTTTGTGTCCAACGACCAGACCAAGACCGCTTATGAAACCCCACTTTTCTCAAATACTTCATCCATATTCACAATATCCAGATTGCTTAATCATATTCTTGCTTGTTCTTCGATTGCTTGCAGGAATAGACCTTTGTGGTCAGGTTGATCATGCTCCGGCATGGTCTATAACCTCTCGGAGTTGGTTTAGCAATTGCTAAGGTGCAACGTCGTGCACGTTTCTAGTCGGATCATCAAAGTCATCTCCCCCAAATCGATAGTTATTGTCTCATCGAAAGATCGGCCCCTCGCCTCTATCACCCTGGCCTCAACCTCACCAACGTGCTAGATAGCTTGCCGGAGCATGCACGTCGCAAGGCGCTTGAAGAGCTCGTCGTGCCCATCGTCGACTTGGTCGACCAAGTCAAGAGGATGGAAGGCCAACGTCGGGACTAGCCGCTTCGCTTCTTCTTGCCGCCATGAATTCGTGCCCAAGACAATTTATCTTAAGTTGGAACTACGGCAACCACTGATGTAATATTTGTGTTTTGGATTGAATGCATGCTAACTTCCTTGTTTGATCTCTCTTTGTATGCCATACACCCTACGCTTTGTTGGGAAAAAGCTTGCGGGTGCGCGCACCCTTTCCGCGAGCGCTTTGAGGACGGATCCTTAGCAGCCTGCTGGGGGTGCCGCTGCCGGCAAGGCACCTTGCCATTCTTAGTGCAGCCACTTGAACCATTGAGACGACTTGAAATAGAGCAAGGGAGCGGCCAATCCCGACAAAGTTCCCTCGCGTGCAGGTTTTCCATACAATAACTGAAACTGTTCGAGGAAAATAATTTCACATTTAAAAGAAATTCACTTAGCGTTTCGCGACTTAGCTTTTCATTGTTGTGTTCTTTTCCGAAAGATGCCACTTCGAACGTCGCTTGTTGGTGTCCACACTCTCTATCCCCCCGGCAAACTCGTATGTGAGGGAACCTTCTGTCCTTTGAGGAAAAGAAAGAAGAGAAAATAGGAACATGGAACCTTGGCGGTTCATCGGTACTTGCTGGAAGCAAACGTAGTACAATATCCTAGACAAGCATGCATATATATAAACATGGAAATCAACAAGAAATGTACATAGTTAAACTTATTTAACTGCGCACGGGGTCTGCGCCTGGCTCTGTACATAGGGTTATATGCCTTGCCGGCAAGGCTAGTACAAAAGGGGGTTGCCGGGGGTCCTGGCAACCGTGCCTCATGGGTAAAACTTGCAAAGATGTTCGATATGCCAGGAATTGCTCATTGGAATGCCATCTTCGGTCTCCAGGCGGACTGTGCCGGGCCTGGTGACTCGTATTACCCGATAAGGGCCTTCCCACTTTGGCGTCAACTTGTTGGAATTCTTGGTCGACTGAACGCGCCGAAGAACAAGGTTGCCTTCCTCAAGGCTTCAGGCGTGAACCTTGCGGCTATGGTAGCGGCGCAAGGCTTGCTGGTAGCGTGCAGCTCGCAGAGCAGCCTGAAGACGATCTTCCTCAAGGAGCATAGCATCATTTTGCTGTAACCGCTCTTGCTCAAGCTCATCATAAGAGAGCACTCGAGTTGATCCATATATGAGTTCTGTGGGGAGCACTATTTCTGCCCCGTACACCAGGGAGAAGGGCGTCTGGTAGGTGGCTCAATTCGGTGTCATCCTGATTGACAAAAGAACCGCCGGCAACTCATCAACCCAATGTCTTCCGCACTTGTGCAGCCTGTCAAAAGTCCTTTTTTGAGGCCCCGCAACACTTCAACATTTGCCCTTTCCGTCTGGTCGTTGCTTCACGGATGAGCAACAGAAGCAAAACAGACTTTGCTGCCGAGGCCTTGGTTACACTGCATGAAGGTGCGGCTTGTGAACCGTGTGCGATTGTCGGTGATGACTCTGTTTGGCACACCGAAATGGCAAACTAGTCCTTTGAAGAACTTGATGGCCAACTGAGTTGTCACCTTTCTCACTGCTTCCACTTCCATCCACTTTGTGAACTTGTCGATTCCCACGTACAAGTACTCAAAGCCCCTGACAACACGGGGTAAGGGGCCCAGTATGTCGAGCCCCCAGACCAAAAATGGCCAGGAAAGAGGGATCATTTGAAGAGCTTGAGATGGCTGATGAAGTTTCTTTGAATGGAACTGGCACGCTTCACATTGGTTACTAGTGCAATTGCATCCTAGAGAGCAGAGGGCCAAAAGAAACCTTGCTGGAATGCCTTGCCAGCAAGAGCTCCTGATCCTATGTGAGAGCCACATATGCCTCCATGTACCTCTGCCAACAGCTCTAGTCCGTCCTCTCAAGGAATGCACTTCAATTTCACACCATTTGGTCCTTTCCTGTACAGGACATTGTCCACAAACTGGTACATGCTAGACCGATGGGCTACTTTCTCTGCTTCTTCCTGTTCCTTAGGGAGTTCCACAGTTTGGAGGAACCGAACGGTGTGTTGTGCCCGTGCTGGAGCCCGAGGCTCGACGGCAAGGACTAAAGGCATGTCCTCTACTGTGGGAGCAGTTGGCTCTACGGCAAGGGCTTGAGGCCCCGCCAGAGCCTATCGCTCCCCAGCAAGCTTGGCGTCCCCAGCAACTTCCTTGCCGGTAGCTCCTGGGAGCTCGGCGGGAAAGTACCTGTCGGGGCCTGACTTCCTTCGCTTATTCTGCCTTGCCGATGGTTCAAAGGATGGCTAGGTTAATTGGAGCACAAAGTTCCCTGGTTCCACAGGTAACTTGAGGCCAGCATGTTTTGACAGGTCGTCAGCAATGGTGTTCTCTGCTCGCGGAACATGCTCTGCTTGTAGACCTCAAAACGCTCCTCCAACTTCCTCACTTCATCTACGTAAGCTTCTGTCAATGGGCTCTGATAATCATTGTTAACTTGCTTGATGAAAAGCTGTGAATCACCTCGGATAATGAGCTTCCTAATTCCAAGGTCTGCCATGATCCTGAGACCGCCAAGTAGTCCCTCATACTTCGCAGTGTTGTTTGTGAACCTCTCTCTCGGGGAAAGTGCATCTGGACTACGTACTTGAGGTGCTCTTCGATGGATACGACGAGCAGCACACCGGCATCGGCGCCTTGCAGCGAGAAAGCCCCATCAAAGTACATAATCCAATCATGACTCGTTCCTTGCCGGGGAGAGTGGTCTCTTGAACTTCTTCGTCAGGTGTTGAGGTCCATTCTACAATGAACTCCACCAAGGCTCTGCTCTCAATTGTCGAAGTGCTTTCAAACCTGAGACCAAAGCTTGACAGTTCCAACACCCACTCCACAATCCTTCTGGTTGCATATGGGTTGTGCAAAATCCGCTGCAACGGGAAGCAAGTGATGACGGTGATCTCATGTGCCTGAAAATAGTGACGCAGCTTCCTCGAAGCCATAAGGAGGCCGAAGAGAAACTTCTGCACACTAGAGTATATTGATCTCGCCCCTTGCAAGAGGGAACTAACAAAATAAACTGGGTGATGCATCATCTTCTTCTTGTGTATCACCTCGTTTGCTTGCGCAGATCCTGCCTTGCCGGCACCAGACCCTGACCTGCCGGGACCAGGCTCTGCCAGGGGTCTTGCCTTGCCGGCACTAGACCCTACCGGGGTGAGATCTGGCTCGTCTTCCGACGGTCTCGCTGCTGCCACTGTTTCTTCCTCAACTTCCCTTTGTGCCACTAGCACGACACTGACCACTTGATTCCTTGCTGCTAGGTATAGCAGCAACGACTCTTGCGGTTTGGGCGTGACTAGTATTGGCATGGAGGAGAGGTACTTCTTCAAATCTTGCAGCGCTGCCTCTGCTTCCGGAGTCCAATCATTGGACCTGTTGGGGAACGGTGCAGAAAACAAAAAAATTTCTACTCGTTTCACCAAGATCCATCTAGGAGTTCATCTAGCAACGAGTCATCGGATGCATCAACATACCTTTGTAGATCGCGTGCGGAAGCGTTCAAAGAACGGTGATGATGTAGTCGAACACGACGTGATCCAAATCACCGATGACCAAGCGCCGAACGGACGGCACCTCCGCGTTCAACACACGTACGGGACGGGAGACGTCTCCTCCTTCTTGATCCAGCAAGGGGGAAGGAGAGGTTGATGAAGATCCAGCAGCACGACGGCATGGTGGTGGATGCAGGGCGTCACAGTAGCAGGGCTTCGCCTATACTACGAGAGAGAGAGACGTAACGGGGAGAGAGGGAGGCGCCAGGGGCTGGTGTATGAAGTCCCTCCTCTCCCCCACTATATATAGGGGTTCTAGGGGGGGCACCGGCCCTAGGAGATGGAATCTCCTAGGGGGCGGCGGCCAAGGGTGGGGGGCTTGCCCCCCAAGCAAGGGGGCACCCCCTTTAGGGTTTCCCCTCAACCCTAGCCGCATGGGCCCTAGGGGAGTGGCGCCCCAGCCCACTTTGGGCTGGGTTCCCTCCTACTTCAGCCCATGGGGCCCCCCGGGATAGGTGGCCCCACCCGGTGGACCCCCGGGACCCTTCCGGTGGTCCCGATACAATACCGGTGACCCCGAAACTTGTCCCGATGGCCGAAACAGCACTTCCTATATATAATTCTTTACCTCCGGACCATTCCGGAACTCCTCGTGACGTCCGGGATCTCATCCGGGACTCCGAGCAACATTTGGGTTACTGCATATACATATCTTCACAACCCTAGCGTCACCGAACCTTAAGTGTGTAGACCCTACGGGTTCGGGAGACAAGCAGACATGACCGAGACGACTCTCCGGTCAATAACCAACAGCGGGATCTGGATACCCATGTTGGCTCCCACATGCTCCACGATGATCTCATCGAATGAACCACGATGTCGAGGATTCAATCAACCCCGTATGCAATTCCCTTTGTCAATCGATATGTTACTTGCCCGAGATTCGATCGTCGGTATCCCAATACCTCGTTCAATCTCGTTACCGGCAAGTCACTTTACTCGTACCGTAATGCATGATCCCGTGACCAAACATTTGGTCACTTTGAGCTCATTATGATGATGCATTACCGAGTGGGCCCAGTCATACCTCTCCGTCATACGGAGTGACAAATCCCAGTCTTGATCCATGTCAACCCAACAGACACTTTCGGAGATACCCGTAGTCTACCTTTATAGTCACCCAGTTACGTTGTGACGTTTGGTATACCCAAAGCAATCCTACGGTATCCGGGAGTTACACAATCTCATGGTCTAAGGAAAAGATACTTGACATTGGAAAACTCTAGCAAACGAACTATACGATCTTGTGCTATGTTTAGGATTGGGTCTTGTCCATCACATCATTCTCCTAATGATGTGATCTCGTTATCAATGACATCCAATGTCCATAGTCAGGAAACCATGACTATCTGTTGATCAACGAGCTAGTCAACTAGAGGCTTACTAGGGACATGTTGGTGTCTGTTATTCACACATGTATTACGATTTCCGGATAACACAATTATAGCATGAATAAAGACAATTATCATGAATAAGGAAATATAATAATGATGCTTTTATTATTGCCTCTAGGGCATATTTCCAACAGTCTCCCACTTGCACTAGAGTCAATAATCTAGTTACATTGTGATGAATCGAACACCCATGGAATTCTGGTGTTGATCATGTTTTGGTCTAGGGAGAGGTTTAGTCAACGGATCTGCTACATTCAGGTCCGTATGTACTTTACAAATATCTATGTCTCCATCTTGAACATTTTCACGAATGGAGTTGAAGCGACGCTTGATGTGCCTTGTCTTCTTGTGAAACCTGGGCTCCTTGGCAAGTGCAATAGCTCCAGTGTTGTCACAGAAAAGTTTGATTGGCCCCGACGCATTGGGTATGACTCCTAGGTCGGTGATGAACTCCTTCACCCATATTGCTTCATGTGCTGCCTCCGAGGCTGCCATGTACTCCGCTTCACATGTAGATCCCGCCACGACGCTTTGCTTGCAACTGCACCAGCTTACTGCCCCACCATTCAAAATATACACATATCCGGTTTGTGACTTAGAGTCATCCAGATCTGTGTCGAAGCTAGCGTCTACGTAACCCTTTACGACGAGATCTTCGTCACCTCCATAAACGAGAAACATTTCCTTAGTCCTTTTCAGGTACTTCAGGATATTCTTGACCGCTGTCCAGTGTTCCTTGCGGGGATTACTTTGGTACCTTCCTACCAAACTTACGGCAAGGTTTACATCAGGTCTGGTACACAGCATGGCATACATAATAGAACCTATGGCTGATGCATAGGGGATGACGCTCATCTCTTCTATATCTTCTGCCGTGGTCGGACATTGAGCTGAGCTCAATTTCATACCTTGTAACACAAGCAAGAACCCCTTCTTAGATTGATCCATATTGAACTTCTTCAATATCTTATCAAGGTATGTGCTTTGTGAAAGACCTATGAGGCGTCTTGATCTATCTCTATAGATCTTGATGCCTAATATATAAGCAGCTTCACCAAGGTCCTTCATTGAAAAACTCTTATTCAAGTAGGCCTTGATGCTGTCCAAGAGTTCTATATCATTTCCCATCAAAAGTATGTCATCTACATATAATATGAGAAATGCTACAGAGCTCCCACTCACTTTCTTGTAAACGCAGGCTTCTCCATAAGTCTGCGTAAACCCAAACGCTTTGATCATCTCATCAAAGCGAATGTTCCAACTCCGAGATGCTTGCACCAGCCCATAAATTGAGCGTTGGAGCTTGCACACCTTGTCAGCATTCTTAGGATCGACAAAACCTTCCGGCTGCATCATATACAATTCTTCCTTAAGGAAACCATTAAGGAATGCCGTTTTGACGTCCATTTGCCATATCTCATAATCGTAGAATGCGGCAATTGCTAACATGATTCGGACGGACTTCAGCTTCGCTACCGGTGAGAAAGTCTCATTGTAGTCAACCCCTTGAACTTGTCGATAACCCTTAGCGACAAGCCGAGCTTTATAGATGGTCACATTACCATCCGCGTCTGTCTTCTTCTTAAAGATCCATTTATTTTCTATGGCTCGCCGTTCAACGGGCAAGTCAGTCAAAGTCCATACTTCGTTTTCATACATGGATCCTATCTCGGATTTCATGGCTTCTAGCCATTTGTCGGAATCCGGGCCCGCCATCGCTTCTTCATAGTTCGAAGGTTCACCGTTGTCTAACAACATGATTTCCAAGACAGGGTTGCCGTACCACTCTGGTGCAGAACGTGTCCTTGTGGACCTTCGAATTTCAGTAGGAGCTTGATCAGAAGCATCTTGATCATTATCATTAACTTCCTCTCTAGTCGGTGCAGGCACCTCAGGAACATTTTCTTGAGTTGCGCCATTTTCCGGTTCAAGAGGTAATACTTCATCAAGCTCTACTTTCCTCCCACTTACTTCTTTCGAGAGAAACTCTTTCTCTAGAAAGGACCCATTCTTGGCAACAAAGATCTTGCCTTCGGATCTGAGGTAGAAGGTGTACCCAATAGTTTCTTTTGGGTATCCTATGAAGACGCATTTTTCCGACTTGGGTTCGAGCTTTTTAGGTTGATGTTTCTTGACATAAGCATCGCATCCCCAAACTTTTAGAAATGACAGCTTAGGTTTCTTCCCAAACCATAATTCATACGGTGTCGTCTCAACGGATTTCGACGGAGCCCTATTTAAAGTGAATGCGGCAGTCTCTAAAGCATAGCCCCAAAAAGATAGCGGTAAATCGGTAAGAGACATCATAGATCACACCATATCTAATAGAGTGCGATTACGACGTTCAGACACACCGTTACGCTGAGGTGTTCCAGGCGGCGTGAGTTGTGAAACTATTCCACATTTTCTTAAGTGTGTGCCAAATTCGTGACTCAAGTATTCTCCTCCACGATCTGATCGTAGAAACTTGATTTTCCTGTCACGTTGATTTTCAACCTCACTCTGAAATTCCTTGAACTTTTCAAAGGTTTCAGACTTGTGTTTCATTAAGTAGATATACCCATATCTACTTAAATCATCAGTGAGCGTGAGAACATAACGATAGCCACCGCGAGCCTCAACACTCATTGGACCGCACACATCAGTATGTATGATTTCCAATAAGTTGGTTGCTCGCTCCATTGTTCCTGAGAACAGAGTCTTGGTCATCTTACCCATGAGGCATGGTTCGCACGTGTCAAATGATTCATAATCAAGAGACTCTAAAAGTCCATCTGCATGGAGCTTCTTCATGCGTTTGACACCTATGTGACCAAGGCGGCAGTGCCACAAGTATGTGGGACTATCATTATCAACCTTACATCTTTTGGTACTCACATTATGAACATGTGTAGTATTACGTTCGAGATTCATAAAGAATAAACCATTCACCATAGGAGCATGACCATAAAACATATCTCTCATATAAATAGAACAACCATTATTCTCGGATTTAAATGAGTAGCCATCTCGAATTAAATGAGATCCCAATACAATGTTCATGCTCAAAGCTGGCACTAAATAACAATTATTAAGGTTTAAAACTAATCCCGAAGGTAGATATAGAGGTAGCGTGCCGACGGCGATCACATTGACCTTCGAACCATTCCCGACGCGCATCGTCACCTCGTCCTTTGCCAGTTTCCGCTTATTCTGCAGCCCCTGCTTTGAGTTACAAATGTGAGCAACTGCACCGGTATCAAATACCCAGGAGCTACTACGGACACTAGTAAGGTACACATCAATTACATGTATATCACATATACCTTTTGTTTTGCCGGCCTTCTTGTCTGCTAAGTATTTAGGGCAGTTCCGCTTCCAGTGACCGCTTCCCTTGCAATAAAAGCACTCAGTCTCGGGCTTGGGTCCATTCTTTGGCTTCTTCCCGGCAGCTTGCTTGCCAGGCGCGGCAACCTCCTTGCCGTCCTTCTTGAAGTTCTTTTTACCCTTGCCTTTCTTGAACTTAGTGGCTTTATTGACCATCAACACTTGATGTTCCTTTTTGACTTCTACCTCCGCTGATTTCATCATTGAGAACAACTCAGGAATGGTCTTTTGCATCCGCTGCATGTTGAAGTTCATCACAAAGCTCTTGTAGCTTGGTGGAAGCGACTGGAGGATTCTGTCAATGACCGCATCATCTGGGAGATTAACTCCCAGCTGAGACAAGCGTTTATGTAACCCAGACATAGTGAGTATGTGCTCACTGACAGAACTATTTTCCTCCATCTTACAGCTGAAGAACTTATCGGAGACTTCATATCTCTCGATCCGGGCATGATCTTGAAAAACCATTTTCAGCTCTTCGAACATCTCATATGCTCCATGTCTCTCAAAACGCTTTTGGAGCCCCGGCTCTAAGCTGTAAAGCATGCCGCACTGAACGAGGGAGTAGTCGTCAACACGTGTCTGCCAAGCGTTCATAACGTCTTGGTTCTGTGGGACGGGAGCTTCACCTAGCGGTGCTTGTAGGACATAATCTTTCTTGGCAGCTATGAGGATGATCCTCAGGTTCCGGACCCAGTCCGTATAGTTGCTGCCATCGTCTTTCAGCTTGGTTTTCTCTAGGAACGCGTTGAAGTTGAGGACTACGTGGGCCATTTGATCTACAAGACATATTGTAAAATTTTTTAGACTAAGTTCATGATAATTAAGTTCATCTAATCAAATTATTAATGAACTCCCACTTAGATTAGACATCCCTCTAGTCATCTAAGTATTACATGATCCGAGTTAACTAGGCCGTGTCCGATCATCACGTGACACGGACTAGTCAACATCGGTGAACATCTTCATGTTGATCGTATCTTCTATACGACTCATGCTCGACCTTTCGATCTTCTGTGTTCCGAGGCCATGTCTGTACATGCTAGGCTCGTCAAGTCAACCTAAGTGTTTGCATGTGTAAATCTGTCTTACACCCGTTGTATGTGAACGTCTGAATAAAACACCCGATCATCACGTGGTGTTTTGAAACAGCGAACTGTCGCAACGGTGCACAGTTAGGGGGAACACTTCTTGAAATTATTATGAGGGATCATCTTATTTACTACCGTCGTTCTAAGTAAACAAGATGCAAAATATGATAAACATCACATGCAATCAAATAATAAACGTGACATGATATGGCCAATATCACATAGCTCCTTTGATCTCCATCTTGGGGCTCCATGATCATCTTGTCACCGGCTTGACACCATGATCTCCATCATCATGTCTCCATGAAGTTGCTCGCCAACTGTTACTTCTACTACTATGGCTAACGCGTTTAGCAATAAAGTAAAGTAATTTACATGGCGTTTCTTAATGACACGCAGGTCATATAAAAGAATAAAGACAACTCCTATGGCTCCTGCCGGTTGTCATACTCATCGACATGCAAGTCGTGATTTCTATTACAATAGCATGAACATCTCATACATCACATATAGATCATTCATCATTCATCACAACTTTGGCCATATCATATCACAAACCACTTGCTGCAAAAAAAAGTTAGACGTCCTCTAATTGATGTTGCAAGTTTTACGTGGCTGAATTTAGGGTTCTAGCAAGAACGACTTCTTACCTACGTTAAAGCCACAACGTGATTTGTCAACTTCTATTTACCCTTCATAAGGACCCTGTTCATCGAATCCGCTCCAACTAAAGTGGGAGAGACAGACACCCGCCAGCCACCTTATGCAACTAGTGCATGTTAGTCGGTGGAACCGGTCTCACGTAAGCGTACGTGTAAGGTTGGTCCGGGCCGCTTCATCCCACAATGCCGCTGAAGCAAGAAAAGACTAGTAGCGGCAAGAAAGTTGACAAATCTACGCCCACAACAAATTGTGTTCTACTCGCGCAAGAAGAACTACGCATAGACCTAGCTCTGATACCACTGTTGGGGAACGGTGCAGAAAACAAAAAAATTTCTACTCGTTTCACCAAGATCCATCTAGGAGTTCATCTAGCAATGAGTCATCGGATGCATCTACATACCTTTGTAGATCGCGTGCGGAAGCGTTCAAAGAACGGTGATGATGTAGTCAAACACGACGTGATCCAAATCACCGATGACCAAGCGCCGAACGGACGGCACCTCCGCGTTCAACACACGTACGGGACGGGAGACGTCTCCTCCTTCTTGATCCAGCAAGGGGGAAGGAGAGGTTGATGAAGATCCAGCAGCACGACGGCGTGGTGGTGGATGCAGGGCGTCACAGTAGCAGGGCTTTGCCTATACTACGAGAGAGAGACGTAACGAGGAGAGAGGGAGGCACCAGGGGCTGGTGTATGAAGTCCCTCCTCTCCCCCACTATATATAGGGGTGCTAGGGGGGGCGGCGGCCCTAGGAGATGGAATCTCCTAGGGGGGCGGCGGCCAAGGGTGGGGGGCTTGCCCCCCAAGCAAGGGGGCGCCCCTTTAGGGTTTCCCCTCAACCCTAGCCGCATGGGCCCTAGGGGAGTGGCGCCCCAGCCCACTTTGGGCTGGGTTCCCTCCTACTTCAGCCCATGGGGCCCCCCGGGATAGGTGGCCCCACCCGGTGGACCCCCGGGACCCTTCCGGTGGTCCCGGTACAATACCGGTGACCCCGAAACTTGTCCCGATGGCCGAAACAGCACTTCCTATATATAATTATTTACCTCCGGACCATTCTGGAACTCCTCGTGACGCCCGGGATCTCATCCGGGACTCCGAACAACATTCGGGTTACTGCATATACATATCTTCACAACCCTAGCGTCACCGAACCTTAAGTGTGTAGACCCTACGGGTTCGGGAGACAAGCAGACATGACCGGGACGACTCTCCGGTCAATAACCAACAGTGGGATTTGGATACCCATGTTGGCTCCCACATGCTCCACGATGATCTCATCGGATGAACCACGATGTCAAGGATTCAATCAACCCCGTATGCAATTCCCTTTGTCAATCGATATGTTACTTGCCCGAGATTCGATCGTCGGTATCCCAATACCTCGTTCAATCTCGTTACCGGCAAGTCACTTTACTCGTACCGTAATGCATGATCCCGTGACCAGACATTTGGTCACTTTGAGCTCATTATGATGATGCATTACCGAGTGGGACCAGTGATACCTCTCCTTCATACGGAGTGACAAATCCCAGTCTTGATCCATGTCAACCCAACAGACACTTTCGGAGATACCCGTAGTCTACCTTTATAGTCACCCAGTTACGTTGTGACGTTTGGTATACCTAAAGCAATCCTACGGTATCCAGGAGTTACACGATCTCATGGTCTAAGGAAAAGATACTTGACATTGGAAAACTCTAGCAAACGAACTATACGATCTTGTGCTATGTTTAGGATTGGGTCTTGTCCATCACATCATTCTCCTAATGATGTGATCTCGTTATCAATGACATCCAATGTCCATAGTCAGGAAACCATGACTATCTGTTGATCAACGAGCTAGTCAACTAGAGGCTTACTAGGGACATGTTGGTGTCTGTTATTCACACATGTATTACGATTTCCGGATAACACAATTATAGCATGAGTAAAGACAATTATCATGAATAAGGAAATATAATAATAATGCTTTTATTATTGCCTCTAGGGCATATTTCCAACAGGACCTGCCTTTTTCAAAATCTTGAAAAAGGGCAGGGCACACAGTAGATTTGGAGATGAACCTACTTAAAGCAGTAACACAGCCAGTAAGCCGACGCACATCTTTGACTTGTCTTGGTGCTTTAATCTGCTCAATTTCCTTGATCTTGTTGGGACTTGCTTCGATCCCACGCTAAGACACGAAGAACCTAGGAAGTTTACCAGATGGGACACCAAACACACACTTCTCAGGTTTGAGCTTGAGGTTGACCTTGCACAAGTTTGCAAATGTTTCTTCCGAATCTTGCACGAGTGTTGCCTTGTCCTTGGTTTTGACCACTATGCCATCCATGTAAGCTTCCATATTTCTATGGAGCTAGGGCTCAAAACCAATCTGAACCGCTCTTGCAAATGTCAAACCAGCACTTTTCAACCCGAAAGGCATTCGTATAAAACAATACCTATCATATGGGGTGATAAACATGGTCTTCTCTTCATCTTCCTTCGTCATGAAGATTTGGTGGTATCCTCAGTAGGCATCAAGGAATGATAGCAAGTTGCACCCGACAAGGGAGTCCACGATCTGGTCGATGCGCGGCCAAGGGAAAGGATCCTTTGGACAGGCTTAATTGATAACTGTATAATCAATACATAGCCTCCATTTCCCATTTGCCTTGCGCACCACAACCAGATTGGCCAACCACATTGGATGGAGCACTCCTCTGACCAAACTTGCCACTTCCAACTTCCTAATATCTTCAATGATAAACTCTTGCCGCTCCAAAGCTTGCTTCCTGACCTTCTGCTTGATGGGCCGCGCATGAGGACAGATAGCAAGATGGTGCTAAATCACCTCCCTGGGAACGACGGGGATGTCAGATGCTTGCCGTGCAAACACATCGACATTCGCCCGCAGGAAGGTGATGAGTGCGCTTTCCTATTTGTTGCCGAGGGTGGAGCTTATAGTGAAAGCTCCGCCCGTGCCGTCCTCCTTGACGGGCACCTTCTTGGTCTCTCGTGGTGCTGCCTTGGACTTATTGCTCTTGCCGGTGGAGCTCTCTGGCACATCCTCGATAGGAGCACAGCACTCTGACGAGGCACGCTTGCCGGAGTGGGTGCAAGAGGTCTTGCCTGTGTAAGAGGTCTTTTCGGTCTTCTCCTCCCCCGGAGCTCTAGTGGCAGGAGCAAGTGCCTTGGCGGAAGGTGCTACCACTGCCTCCCGATAGAGTTTGTCGGCGCAGATGAGCGCATCTTTCTTGTCGGAGCCAATAGTGATGATGCTCATCGGGCCGAGCATCTTCAGTGTGTTATAGGCATAGTGTGACGCTGCCATAAACTTGACCAGTGCTGGACGGCCAAGGATCCCGTTATACGGCAACGAGATCTTGGCAACGTCAAAAGGATATTCTTTGTCATGTAGTTTAGCTCACCACCAAATGTGACTGGTAGTGTGATCTTACCCTTGGGCTGGTTTCTCCCCGGTTTGATCCCTTGAAACGTGCCCGTCTCTTCGAGATCTCCATCAGGGATTTGCAGTATCTTGATCACCTTGGGCGAGATCAAGTTTAGACCGGCCCCACCGTCAACTAACATTTTAGTCACCTTGAGGTTAAGAAATCGTTGGTGAAACCAACAACGGCAAGCACTTGACCGCGGTTGTGCGATCAAGGTGGTACTCGGTGTCAAAATGATAGGCGTGTTGGACCATTTCAGCAGCTTCTGGGCATCGATCGATGGCTCCATCGCATTGATCTCGTGTTCCCACTGTTTAAGTTGGCGGTGAGAAGAATGCAACGAGGCGCCACCATCGATGCACATGGCTTCTGTGGCTTTGTGAAACTCATGCTCGCTGGACTCGTCGTCCTCCTCATGGTCGTCATCTCCCTCTTTCTTGTCACGGCCCCGAGTGGGCCTCTCTTGTTGTTTGTCCTTGCCGTGGCGGCCCCCTCGGCCCCCGCGCTTCTTGCCGGACCCCTCAACACCATCCTAGCCCTTCTCCTTGTCTCGCCTCTCATACTCAGCTTTCTACCTTTCCACAAGCTACTCAACTTGCCTGCAGTTCTGGAGGTCATGACCCTTGGTGCGATGGATCTTGCAGTACTTCTTGTTGGAGCCCTCTGGCTTGTCGGCAGCCGCCAAGGCCTAGCAGGCGACGCACCCGGCAACCTCCTTGCTGGGGTCGTCAACCTTGGCCTTCTTGGCGGTGTCAGGGTTGACAGATTCCTCAACGGCAAGCACGGTCTTGCCCTTGCGCTTCCTGTTGCGTCGTCGGCCCTTCTTTGCTGGGGCGACGACGTCCTCATCTCCGGAGTCACTTCCCGCGTCGGCATCTTCGTTGGGGTACTTCCTTCCTTCTTCAGTCGGAGCACATCTATTAGCCAAAACATAAAGCTCGGCAACATCCCTTACCTTGTTCATTGCCAGCTCTTCATGCATCTTGCAGTTGCGCACGTTCCGATGAAACGCGCTAATGACAGCGACAGGGTGAACATCTGGGATGTTGTACTGCACACGGCTGAACCTCTATATATATTTGCACAAGGATTCGCCATCCCTCTGGGAGATGATATGTAGATCACTCGCCTGGCTAGGGGCTTGGTGGCCTCAAGTGAAGGCGCCAACAAACTCGTGGCACAAATCCGATGAAGAGGAGATGGAATCTACTGGCAGGTGCATCAACCATGACCTGAAGTTGGGCTTGAGCACCAACGAAAAGTAGTTGGCGAGCACCTTGTCGTCCCGAGCCCCGGCAGCTTGCATTGCGATGGTGTAAACGCTCAGGAACTCAGACAGATGTGTCTTGCCGTCGTATTTCTCCGGGACCTCTGGTTTGAACGTGAGGGTGTGGGGCCACTGGAATCGGCATAGCCCACGGGTGAAAGCTGGACAACCCACCTCGTAAGGTAAGTCACTAGAATCCCCTAGCGGAGGCATGTCTATAGTGGGCCCCGCATGCCTATCAGATTGGTGGCGTGCTTCTCGTCGCCACTCGATGGTAGTTCGATCATCGTCTTTGACCCGTTTCCAAAGAACTTGACATTGGTCGCGGCGAGCTCGTGGGTCTGACGATGCCGTGGACCCGTCATCATGGGCATCGACCTGCCGAGAAGGCGACCATCGATGTCGCGGTGGAGGAGAGTGCACTGTGGTTGCAGCACCTCCGCCCCTTCCGCCGTCAGCATGCGCTGGCTCAGTGGACCGACACCGCGAAGGACATACCTCCTGGTACCCATACTTATTAGCGTGGACAATAAGGCTTTGGATAAAAACCCTCCACTCTTCTTGCTTCTCCACGGCAGGAGGAAAATCGAGGAGTAGTTGCGCTCGTGCCAACGCCTCTGCTGGCGTGGGTGGCAGCGACAAGCAGGAGGAATGGTAGGTGCTCGGACTTCTAACCACGTCAGAAGGAGCCCCATCACGGTTCCGCGGCCGTGTGCCGTTTCCACCAGCGTCGTGGCGTGCATGCCGGCCCTGCGCATCTCGAGGATGATGTTGAGGGCCTTTTCCGTGGGGACGCTCATGGTCTCCAATGTCGTGGCACCGCTCGTCACGCATGGCCTAGGAGGACCGCAGTGCATGCGCCGGTGGGGGCGTCTTGGAGGTCGTCTTCCCTCCCTTGGAGGTCCCCACGCCGCCCGTAGGAAGCACGGCTCCGTCCTTGGATCCAGCGGTGCACGAGTCATCATCGCGGGAACGGATGATGCCGCTCTCCTGGCTTCGGTCACTAGAGCGTCGTGGATGGTCGTGATCCGCACATCCGCCATCACCCATGTCTATACCGTCGCCCGTCCATGCTGGCACAGGCAGATTGGCTGCAGATGAACCGATCGCCATGATCGCCATCTTCTTGGGAGCCATGCTAATCAAGGAACCGACGTGCTAACTGCTAGATCAAGTTTGCACAACATCACTTCCCCTACCTGACGCGCCAAAGATGTCGGGGAAACGACACCTATGGGATCATGTGGATCCCTCCTACGGTTTGGCAGGGAAGAGGGGTACACAAAGAGCAGATCTAACGATCAACACGAGGGATCTTTACCCAGGTTCGGGCCGCTAAGAAGCGTAAGACCCTAGTACTGCTTATAGTGTATTTCAGTGTTCTTGAGCTTCGGCACATTGCTACGCATGAAAACTGGGTTGGAGAGTCCAAAAGTCCCTTCCTACATTGCCCTGGGCCTCCTTTTATACCAAGGGGCTACCACTGTGGCGTGCAGGCACACAGGAGGTGTAAAGTGCTAAAGTGCATGTGCTTATCACTGATGTCTTAGGACAAACACATTCAATGCGCTGCTTGCGTGCCCTCTAACTTTATCGGGGACGGAAACAGAGCTCGTCCGTCACTGCCTCACCCCGTCTTGATACGCATCCAAGATCAAGAGGCATGCAATGCCAAGCTGACTGGCTAGCTGCTGCGCTGGAGCGGTGGCAGGATCTTCACGAAGATCTGCATCCCGCCATGCAGGTGGTCGACTGGTTGGCAGGGCGGCGCAGCCTTGTTGTGCGTGAGCCTCACGGTGGCCTTGCAATCGTCCCCAGCAAGAATCTTGTCGAGGTCTCGCAATCGTCCCCGGCAAGAACCTTGCTGGGAACTTTGCCTTCTGGTCTTCACAAAGATCTACATGCCACTAGTCTTCACAAAGATCTGCATGCCAGCATGCAGGCGCCCCTGGGTCTTGGTCTTGACATTGTCGATGGTGTCAGAGCGCTCAACCTCAAGGGTGATGGTATTGTCAGTGCTTCGCAAGTCCTCATGGCAAGGATCTTGTCGGGGCTTCACGAGTCATCCCGACAACGATCTTGCCAGGGGTCCAGCTTGTTTTCTGCCCTCTGGCTACTAGCTTGGACACCGTCTTAGTCGTCTTGTATTTTTTCCCCCAGCTACCCCCACTAAACCTTGCTGTGGGTGCGGCTGCAACTGCCCGTGCACAAGTAAGGGGTACCAAAGGGCCCAAACTTTACTACACCGAAAATATACATGTACACCTTGTCTCTTTTGTTAGCCACATTTTAGATTAAGAAACGCCGAGGACGGCTTTATTTTCAAGAAGAGGAGGATGATGAGGACATGACTACCTTGGATACGACCAAAAATATTGCATACATGCATATTTGTGAGGTGATTTCTAATGCAAACTATGCAATAATTTATTTATGTTATCCACGACAAAAATACTTCACAGACTTTTGTGCCATGTCTAATTGCATGTGTATGTGACATTTGTACAATCCCCATATGAACATAAGGGAAAAAGAGAAGTTTATGTGCTGTTCAAAAAGTCCTCTCGCGTTACTTTTGGGCCAAGAGAAGATAGAGTCCAAGTCTCTCACGTTCTGGACTCACATTTAGACTACACGGACATACCTGACTTAAAACGCCAATAACTCTTTCATCCGAACACCGAATTGGGTGATTCTTTTTTTGTTGGAAAGTAGATTTCATGCTCTTTGCAACCCAATTGCGTTCACTTTTAAATTCGTCAATAGCATTGAGATATCGACAAAACAATCTGACACTGCAGCAAAATCCGAGTGAAACTACAAGTCCAAAGGTGTTGCATCACCTCCACTTGGGCCCATGGGCCTTATCCGACCTAGGGTTAGTTTTAGGCTACCTTGGGACGTCCTCCCACCTCCTTGGCCGCCACCCCTTGCTCCTATATAAGTAGATCCATCTAGTAGCTTTTTCTTGGGTTTTGTTTAGATTAAAAGTTTGCCATAGCTGCAACTTCATGTACTTCGTTTGTGTTCAACGACCACACCAAGACGTCACAAAACCCCACTTGATCAATAAAGCTTTCCTCTTTTATTCGCAATATCCAGATAGCAACATCAGTTTCTTGCTTGTTATTAGCTTGCTTGTAGGAAATAGACCCTCGTGGTCAGGTTGATCGTGCTCCAGCGTGGTTAATAACCTCTCGGAGTTGGTTTAGCGATTACTAAGGCGCGACGTCCTAGCATTTTGTAATCGGATCTTCAAAGTCTACTCCACCAAAAATGATTGCAACCATCTCATCGAAAGACAGGACACCTTTGCCTCTATCAGGCAGGCCAGAAGTTCTGAGGACGGCCAGAAGATCCGGGCGCTAGAGGTTTCGGGCGAAGGTCTGGGTAGGGTCTGGGCTATCCAGAGAGTTGGCATGCTCTAGACGGCTTCGGTGTAGCTGGGCCGGAATTTCCGGGCGTCGTAAGTTCCGAGCTTTCTAGAAGCTTTCCCATGCTTCTTCTTCCTTCTCTTCCAAGCTTCCCCCATGGACGGCGTAGTCGTTCCTTGGCACTTGCAGTCCTCCTCCACATTCATGAAGCTCTGACAATACCTATGCGTGCACGATGGAGGGTCAGGTAGTATAGCATCCTCGAAGGGGTCAAGTGAGCACGTGTAAAGGAGAGGATTCACCTTTATGTATGTGAAGTAGATGTTGCATGTGTCACTTGCCGAATGAACTCTTGACATGGTGATGTCCGTAGGATGGTCCGCATCATCCCCTCCCCCTTGGGAAAGATCCAACCTCGAATAAAAAATCGAATGACCATGGGAAAGAGATGGCGTCGACGTGTAGAAGTTGACGATCACCAAACACTCATCATCTTGAAGCTTGAAATAGGCACTCTCCAATGCCGCACCGTCGTGTGGTTCCTTCGAAAGGAGCAAGGACAACAAATACCTGGAAAAACAAATGTGGTTAGCATTAGTGCAAAACCAATCATTCAAAAGGTGATTCACCCAACAAGTGTCATCATCAAGCATATCATATGGTGTGATAAAGTATTGTGGCATGTCATGGAAAAATACGAATTGAGCACAATCAAGGACATCATGGAAACAAGCATGCAAATGGGAGGTAGAGATGCTAATATGTTTGCAAGAGAACAAGTATCCACCTCACGGTCATAGCAGACATGCACAAAGCGCTCAATGGAAGGTCTATGGTAGGCATAGGAATCATTCACAACACCAAATAAAATGAAGTGTCTAAACACATGAGTCAAGTGCAAGACAATCCAAGCATAACGTGCATAGGGTGTGGTGAAAATAGTGTGGCACTCAACACATTAGAAAGAGCAATTGTTCATCATGTGTGAGGCAATCAAGTCAAGTATGTAGCGATCAATTAGACATGGCATATGTGAAGTGATGACATTGTTGAAACCAATCATATGATAGGAGAAAAAGTTCAATAGGTTGGATGTAGCACACAAGGCATGTATATCTTGAAGCATGGCAATGTGGAAATGACAAGTCAAAGCAAGATCTCTAGCATGTGCGCAATGTGTCATGGTGCAAGCAACACATGAAGTTTGAACCACAATATTCATGCTCGTGGTGTCGGGGGTCTCAAGAGAGAAGGATATCACCTCGAAAGCATGTCGTTGTGCGTCCTTCACAATGCCGAAAGACAAGCAAGTGCGATGTAGAAGCGAGTTGGTGTAGAATGTATGAGGCTCGCTCTCAAGAGCTCAGATGGTCAACTCACGTGAAGTGGAAGTCGACACGAAGTCCAAGTATCCTACACATGTACACAACAAAAGAAAGAACGTATGCGCATGGTAGATAAACGCATCATCTATCATGATGGTTCTCTTCTCTTGCACATAACCATTAGTAGTAAAAGTGCATGAATAATATGATGCAACAATGTGTATATTCATGTCACTAGGCATATGGTGCAAAGAGGGAAGACATGCATGCTTCACAAGAAATATATCAAAATCTCCAAATATATGCGAGAATGCTATGGGGGCAATCTCATTAACAATACAAAAATCATTGTTGCACTCAATACATGGCAAATCATCGAGCATGAGAAAGGTAACATATGGAGACATATGGCAACATTCAATAGCAATCATGTGTGAAGCATGGGAATGGTTGTCATCAACCACATGAAACGAGCAAGTATGAATCATCGGTGATGCAATAAACAAAGCAAGCAAATCAATCATGTTGTACAAACTAGTGGAGCAAAGATGCAACACACTAGAGGAAATCATGGCAATCATGTCATGTGAGAAAATAGTGGATATAGGAAATGCACATTACATATCGCAAGCACGAAAGAAAATCATGGTCAAAGTGTCATCATAGGTATGGGTCACAAATGGAACATGGAAAAAACAAGCAATATCTCCACCAAGCTTGCAAATACACATACAAGTAGTGAAATCAATCATCATGTGTAATGCAAAGCATGGGTCACAAATGCATGACAAAGGCATATGAATTATCATATCAAGCATAGTGAACATGGCAATATGGGCAAATGATACATAATGGGAAATAACCCATAACCATGTGAGGGCCATGTAGAAGTTTTTGCGCGAAGGGAATGGTGGTAAGGACAACACAATCGAAAGAAATTGTGTGTGCGGTAAATGAACACATCATCAATCAAGATGTGTATGTGCACGTGTGAGTTAGCATAAGATAAGCAATGCTCAAAGAAATTTGAAGCATGGTATATGAACATGTCATCCACCATGAATGAATAGTTGTTATGCATGACACGATGGGGACACAAATTGAGCGTACAAGTATATGGCACATCAATATCATTTTCATTCATGGGGAGCATATTGTGCACATAATTATTGGGATCATGGAATGGATGGGAGTGATCAAAATCTCCTAAAATGTATGAGAAAACTATGGGGGTCTCCTCATGAGCAATAGCGGAAGTATTATATGGAGAAAATGGACAACATCCAAAACAATGCACATCTGAAGCTAGGTGGTCATGGCATGGTGCTACCTCTTGAGCATGCGTTGGTTTTCCCTTGAAGAGGAAAGGGTGATGTAGCAAAGTAGCGTAAGTATTTCCCTCAGTTTTTGAGAACCAATGTGTCAATCCAGTAGGAGATAACATGCAAGTCACCTAGTACCTGCACAAACAATCAAGAACCTCGCAACCAACGCGATAAAGGGGTTGTAAATCCCTTCACGGTCACTTGCGAAAGTGAGATCTGATAAAGATAATAAGATAAATATTTTTGGTATTTTTGTTGTATAGATTGGAAAGTAAAGATTGCAAGATAGTAAACGAGATGCGATAATAAAAAGAGATGCAATATAATAAGAAAGAGACCCGTTGCCATAGGTTTCACTAGTGGCTTCTCTCATGATAGCATGTATTACAGTGGGTGAACAAATTACTACCAAGCAATTGATAGAAGAGCGCATAGTTATGAGAATATCTAGGCAATGATTATGAAATATAGGCATCACGTCCGTGTTAAGTAGACCGAAACGATTCTGCATCTACTACTATTACTCCACACATCGACTGCTATCCAGCATGCATCTAGAGTATTAAGTTCATAAGAACAGAGTAATGCTTTAGGCAAGATGACATGATATAGAGGGATAAACTCAAGCAATATGATATAAACCCCATCTTTTTTATCCTCGATAGAAATAATACAATACGTGCTTTGCTGCCCCTATTGTCACTGGGAAAGGACACCACAAGATTGAACCCAAAGCTAAGCACTTCTCCCATTACAAGAAACATCAATCCAGTAGGCCAAACTAAACCGATAATTTGAAGAGACTTGCAAAAATATCAAAAATCATGCATATAAGAATTCAAAGAAGAACCAAATATTATTCATGCATAAACTTGATCATAAATCCACAATTCATCGGATCTCGGCAAACACACCGCAAAAAGTATTACATCGAATAGATCTCCAAGAACATCGAGGAGAACTTTGTATTGAGAATCAAAAAGAGAGAAGAAGCCATCTAGCTAATAAATATGGACCCGAAGGTCTGTGGTAAACTACTCACACATCATCGGAGAGGCTATGGTGTTGATGTAGAAGCCCTCCGTGATCGAATCCCCCTCCGGCAGATCGCCAAAAAAGGCCCCATATGGGATCTCACGGGTACAGAAGGTTGCGGTGGTGGAAAAGTGGTTTTGTGGCTCCCCCTAATGTTTTTATGGTATAAGAGTATATATAGGCAAAAGAAGTACATCGGTGGAGCTCCATGGAGCCCACGAGAGTGGGGGCACGCCTACCCCCTGGGCGCGCCCTCCTATCTCGTGGAAGCCTCACGGAGTTCCAGACTTCCACTCCAAGTCTCCTGGTTTGCGTTTGTTCCAAGAAAGATCCTCGCGAAGGTTTCGTTCTGTTTGATATTCCTTTTCTACGAAACACTGAAATAGGCAGAAAAAAACAGAAACGAGCACTAGGCCTCCGGTTAATAGGTTAGTCCCAAAAATAATATAAAAGAGCATATTAAATCCCATTAAACATCAAAAACATATAATATAATAGCATGGAACAATCAAAAATTATAGATACGTTGGAGACATATCAAGCATCCCAAGCTTAATTCCTGCTCGTCCTCGAGTAGGTAAATGATAAAAACAGAATTTTTGATGTGGAATGCTACCTAGCATAATTTCAATGTAATTTTCTTTATTGTGGCATGAATGTTCAGATCTGAAAGATTCAAGACAAAAGTTTAATATTGACATAAAAATAATAATACTTCAAGCATACTAACCAAGCAATTATGTCTTCTCTAAATAACATAGCCAAAGAAAGCTCATCCCTACAAAATCATATAGTTTGGCCATGCTTCATTTCCATCACACAAAATGCTCCCATCATGCACAACCACGATGACAAGCCAAGCAATTGTTTCATACTTAGCCTTTTCAAACTTTTTCAACTTTTGCGCAATATATGAGCACGAGCCATGGACATAGCACTATAGGTGGAATAGAACGGTGGTTGTGGAGAGGACAAAAAGGAGGAAGATAGTCTCACATCAACTAGGCGTATCAATGGGCTATTGAGATGCCCATCAATAGATATCAATGTGAGTGAGTAGGGATTTCCATGCAACTGATGCACTAGAGCTATAAGTGTATGAAAGCTCAACAAAAGAAACTAAGTGGGTGTGCATCCAACTTGCTTGCTCACGAAGACCTAGGGAAATTTGAGGAAGACCATCATTGGAATATACAAGCCAAGTTCTATAATGAAAAATTCCCACTAGTATATGAAAGAGACAACATAAGAGACTCTCTATCCTGAAGATCATGGTGCTACTTTGAAGCACAAGTGTGGAAAAAGGATAGTAACATTGGCCCTTCTCTCTTTTTCTCTCATTTTTTAGGCCTTCTCCCTTTTTTATGGCCTCTTTTTTTATTTTTCGTCCGGAGTCTCATCCCGACTTGTGGGGGAATCATAGTCTCCATCATCCTTTCCTCACATGGGACAATGCTCTAATAATGAAGATCATCACACTTTTATTTACTTACAACTGAAGAATTACAACTCGATACTTAGAACAAAATATGACTATGTGAATGCCTCCGGCGGTGTACCGGGATGTGCAATGAATCAAGAGTGACATGTATAAAAAAATTATGAATGGTGGCCATGCCACAAATACGATGTCAACTACATGATCATGCAAAGCAATATGACTATGATGAAGCATGTCATAATAAATGGAATAGCGGAAAGTTGCATGGCAATATCTCTCGGAATGGCTATGGAAATGCCATAATAGGCAGGTATTGTGGCTGTTTTGAGGAAGGTAAATGATGGGTTTATGGTACCGGCGAAAGTTGCGCGGCACAAGAGAGGCTAGCAATGGTGGAAGGGTGAGAGTGCGTATAATCCATGGACTCAACATTAGTCAGAAAGAACTCGCATACTTATTGAAAAAATCTACAAGTCATCAAAACCAAGCACTATGCGCATGCTCCTAGGGGGGTAGATTGATAGGAAAAGACCATCGCTCGTCCCCGACCGCCACTCATAAGGAAGGCAATCAAAAAACACCTCATGCTTCAAATTTGTCACACAACGGTTACCATACGTGCATGCTACGGGACTTGAAAACCTCAACACAAGTATTTCTCAATTTCACAATTACTCAACTAGAACGACTCTAATATCACCATATTTATATCTCAAAACAATTATCAAGTATCAAACTTCTAATAGTTATTAATGCACTCTATATGAATGTTTTTATTATACCCATCTTGGATGCCCATCATATTAGGAATAATTTTATAACCAAAGAAAATTACCATGCTGTTCTAAAAGACCCTCAAAAAATATAAGTGGAGAATGAGAGATCAATAATTTCTATAAAATAAAACCACCACCGTGCTCTAAAAAGATATAAGTGAAGCACTAGAGCAAAATTATCTAGCTCAAAAGATATAAGTGAAGCACATAGAGTATTCTAATAAATTCCGATTCATGTGTGTCTCCCAAAAGGTGTGTACAGCAAGGATGATTGTGGTAAACTAAAAAGCAAAGACTCAAATCATACAAGACGCTCCAAGCAAAACACATATCATGTGGTGAATAAAAATATAGCCTCAAGTAAAGTTACCGATAGACGAAGACGAAAGAGGGGATGCCTTCCGGGGCATCCCCAAGCTTAGGCTTTTGGTTGTCCTTGAATTTTACCTTTGGGTGCCTTGGGAATCCCCAAGCTTAGGCTCTTGCCACTCCTTGTTCCAAAATCCATCAAATATTTACCCAAAAACATGAAAACTTCAACAGAAAATCTCATGAGCTCCGTTAGTATAAGAAAGCAAACCACCACTTTAATGTACTGTAATTAACTCATTATTTATTTATATTGGTGTTAAACCTACTGTATTCCAACTTCTCTATGGTTCATACCCCCCAATACTAGCCATAGATTCATCAAAATAAGCAAACAACACAAGAAAAACAGAATCAGTCAAAACAGAATAGTCTGTAGCAATCTGGAGGTTTGGAATACTTCTATAACTCCAAAAATTCTAATAAATTAGTACGACCTAAATAATTTGTATATTGATCTACTGCAGTTGGAATTGGTATTTTATCGCTCTCTTTTAAAAAATTAAAATTATCTTCGTGAGCACATACTTTCTGGGTTTTTTCAGCAAGATCAAGGAACAATCACCCAAGAAGATCCTAAAGGCTTTACTTGGCACAAACACTAACTAAAACATAAAAAACACAATCATAACAGAGGATAGATAAATTATTTATTACTAAACAGGAACAAAAAGTAAATAACAAAAATAAAATTGGGTTGCCTCCCAACAAGCGCTATCGTTTAACGCCCCTAGCTAGGCATAAAAGCAAGAATAGATCTAGGTATTGTCATCTTTGGTATGCAATCCATAAGTGGATCTCATAATTGATTCATAACACAATTTAATTTTCTTTCTAGGAAAGTGTTCCATTCCTTTCCTTAACAGAAATTGAAATCTAATATTTCCTTCTTTCATGTCAATAATTGCACCAATCATTCTAAGGAAAGGTCCACCAAGAATAACAGGACATGTAGAATTGCAATCTATATCAAGAACAATGAAATCTATGGGCACATAATTCCTATTTGCAACAATAAGAACATCATTAATCCTTCCCATAGGTTTCTTAATGGTGGAATCCGTAAGGTGCAAATTTAAAGAACAATCATCAAATTCAAGGAAACCTAACACATCACACAAAGTTTTTGGAATCGTAGAAACACTAGCACCCAAATCACACAAATCAACAAAGTTGTTTAGATGGGTAGCGGCACCTTC
The DNA here is from genome assembly GCF_056163025.1 of Triticum urartu. Lineage (NCBI taxonomy): Eukaryota > Viridiplantae > Streptophyta > Magnoliopsida > Poales > Poaceae > Triticum > Triticum urartu. Next base: position 268,959,811 of record NC_141875.1, read on the forward strand.
ACTAGGAAGGCCAAAAAATTGATCTTTCATGACAATATTCAACAAAGCAGCATTAATTTCACAAGATTCAGCATCGGTAATAGGAGCAATCGGAGTGCTAATAAAATCATTGTTGTTGGTATTGGAAAAGTCACATAATTTAATAGTATCTTGAGCCATCGTAACAAACAATCAATCCAACACACAACCAAACAAGAGGCAAGCGAAAAAAAGGCTAACAGAAAAGGGCGAATAAAATGGCAAAGGTGAAGTGGCGGAGAGGAAAACGAGAGGCAAATGGCAAATAATGTAATGTGAGGGAGAAGAGTTTATGATGGGTACTTGGTATGTCTTGACTTGAGCGTAGATCTCCCCGGCAACGGCGCTAGAAATCCTTCTTGCTACCTCTTGAGCATGCGTTGGTTTTCCCTTGAAGAGGAAAGGGTGATGCAGCAAAGTAGTGTAAGTATTTCCCTCAGTTTTTGAGAACCAAGGTATCAATCCAGTAGGAGATAACACGCAAGTCACCTAGTACCTACACAAACAATCAAGAACCTCTCAACCAATGCGATAAAGGGGTTGTTAATCCCTTCACGGTCACTTGCGAAAGTGAGATCTGATAAAGATAATAAGATAAATATTTTTGGTACTTTTGTTGTATAGATTGGAAAGTAAAGATTGCAAAATAGTAAACGAGATGTGATAATAAAAAGAGGCAATATAATAAGAAAGAGTCCCGGGGGCCATAGGTTTCACTAGTGGCTTCTCTCATGATAGCATGTATTACGGTGTGGGAACAAGTTATTGCCGAGCAATTGATAGAAGAGCGCATAGTTATGAGAATATCTAGGTAATGATTATGAAATATAGGCATCATGTCTCTGTTAAGTAGACCAAAACGATTCTGCATTTACTACTATTACTCCACACATCGACCGCTATCCAACATGCTTCTAGAGTATTAAGTTCATAAGAACAGAGTAATGCTTTAGGCAAGATAACATGATGTAGAGTGATAAACTCAAGAAATATGATATAACCCCCATCTTTTTATCCTCAATGGCAACAATACAATGCATGCCTTGCTGCCCCTACTATCACTGGGAAAGGACATCGCAAGATTGAACACAAAGCTAAGCACTTCTCCCATTGCAAGAAAGATCAATCTAGTAGGCCAAACTAAACCGATAATTTGAAGAGACTTGCAAAGATATCAAATCATGCATATGAGAATTCAGAGAAGAATCAAACATTATTCATAGATAAACTTGATGATAAATCCACAACTCATCGGATCTCGACAAACACACCGCAAAAAGTATTACATCGAATGGATCTCCAAGAACATCAAGGAGAACTTTGTATTGAGAATCAAAGAGAGAGAAGAAGCTATTTAGCTAATAACTATGGACCCGAAGGTCTATGGTAAACTACTCACACATCATCGGAGAGGCTATGGTGTTGATGTAGCAGCCCTCCGTGATCGAATCCCCCTCTGGCAGCTCGTCGGAAAAGGTCCCGGTTGGGATCTCATAGGTACAGAAGGTTGCAGCAGTGGAAAAGTGGTTTCATGGCTCCCCCTGATGTTTTTAGGGTATAAGAGTATGTATAGGCAAAAGAAGTACGTCGGTGGAGCTCCGTGGGGCCCACGAGGGTGGGGGCGCGCCTACCCCCTGGGCACGCCCTCCTATCTCGTGGAAGCCTAGCGGAGTTTCAGACTTCCACTACAAGTCTCTTGGTTTGCATTTGTTCCAAGAAATATCCTCGCGAAGGTTTCATTCTGTTTGGATTCCGTTTGATATTCCTTTTCTACGAAACACTGAAATAGGCAAAAAAAACAGAAACTGGTAGTGGGCCTCCGGTTAATAGGTTAGTCCCAAAAATAATATAAAAGATCATATTAAAGCCCATTAAACATCCAAAACAGATAATATAATAGCATGGAACAATCAAAAATTATAGATACATTGGAGACGTATCACATGGCATGTGAGATAAATGACGCAAAGGGAGCATATCAATATCATCTCACGAAAAACAAGTGCCAATAACCATGGGCTTGTCATCTATGCCATATGTGCAAATTGGGTTTATTCTAATGGCATATGCATAGTTACTACGAAGAGATTGCAAATATGACATATTGTTGATCTCATGCATAGCATAGGACAAGTCAAGCAGATTGTCAAACATGATGTGACCGAGAGAATTATCACAAGAAATCCTATGTAACATGGCATCAGAACTAATTACTCCACATGGCAATCATCAAACTCATCGTAAATGGGCAAATCATCGCATGGGAAAATCATATTAGCATGAAGCATGGCAATATGTGGATCAACATCATGCAAGCAATCAATGTCCACTAGTGGGACTAGAGCATCACCTTCACCTATGTTACCTTTGGCATTCCACTCAAGTGGTGTAGGTGAGGTGGTAAAGACCAAATGGTGCTCATCATCATCAACTTGATGGAACCATGTGGGGGTGCATCATATTCCACCATGTCCATCGTCTTGTCCAAACGAAGGACGAAGTCATCAAGAATCGGTGTGTCATCATATATGAGACCTAGCACCAAATGAGAAGACATAATAGAGGTAGAGGTTAAGTCGTTAGAGTTCAAAATGTTCTTACATGACCTATCGATTATCACACTCTCTCGATGTGGTGGCTCACTCACTCCCTCAAGGTAGATGCACTCAAACTCACATATGGTGGAGTCACTCATCTCACTCAAGTGGTGGGGGTTGTGGCTCACCTCACATGGGAGTTGGGGCAACTCATCATATATGGGGATAGTGGTCAACTCACTCTCGCTCTCAATATGGTGGTACAAGTCACTCAAGTCATCATACGTCGTCGTGGTCGAAGGGAAAATCCCATACTCAACCATCTCATCACTATCGCTGTGGATGAAGGCCGAAGATGGCACATCATCACTCTCGCCTCCAAATATGGAAGCATCATCCTTGCTCGCCACTGTGTCGCTCGCCTCCAAAGCATGTTCCTTGATTGGCTCCATAGTCATAGTCGTCGCCGCACCGTCTTGAAAAGGAGTCGAAGTAGGCTCGGCACCATCAATGCCACAAAGAGGGAGGAAGGTGAAGTCGAACTTTGGAGCATTGTCTTGGAGCTCGTCGGTCTTGGACATCATGGTGGTACTACCCTCATGCTCATTGCTATGGAGCTTGGTCATCGCAAAGTGAGCTTGGGGTGAAGAAGTACTAGCCTTCATGAAGTCTTTTTTCACCGTGAGAGCGCCAATGTAGTTGTCGTACGTAGAGGTACGTGTACTTCTCGCGGAAGATAGTCTTGCGGATGTCGTTGTGTAATCCCATCATGAAGTGGAACTTCATTGAAATGGGGTCGAACACACCAGCTCATTGCAAGGCTTTCTTCCTCTCCTTGAAGTACTAGTCGATGGACTTGGATCTTTGTATGATGTTCTCCAATTGGTGTTGAATATGTTCCGTGTAGGTGGAAGGGACAAACTCTCACCACATAGCTTTCTTCGTCTTGGGCCAACTCATGTAGAAGGTCTTCGAAGGTGTGTGAAGCCACCATGTTGACGCGTAGTCGTGGAAGTTACTTGTGGCGCACTTCACTTGATCTTCGGAGGGTACTTGATGTAGCATGAGGTAGTCGTCCATCTTGCGCTCCCACTCGAGATACTCCTCGAGGTCTTGAGTACCATAGAAAGGAATCTCATGGTCGATGTCGAAGTCGTAGTAGCTCGTGGAAGTCACGGACTTGAGCTTGGGGAGCTTCTCGTGAGATTAGTCTTGGGGTGCTTCTCGGCGAAGATGTCGTATGTCCGTAGGCGAAGATGCCTTGAAGTCGCTTGGTGAAGATGGCAAGGGACATGGTGAAGTCGTTGAGGGGTTGTTGGTGTTGAGATCTTGACGTTCACGTTCTCGTCGGTGATGGTGTCGGTGCCAATTTGAACTTGACAGAGATGGTAGCTCGGAAGCATGTGCACTTGAGCGTATTCTCGAAGATGAGGAAGATCTCTTGTGGGACTTGATGAGGGCTTTGATCTGCTCCATTTGAGAATCCATCTTGGTGTCCAAGTTGTTTTTCATGGCACCAAACTCGTCGTTGTTGTTGTAGACCGAAGGAGGTGCGGTTTGCCTATCCATCACAGGACTCGAGGAAATGTGAGTGGAAGAAAGGAAAGAACTAGACCAAATGTACCTTGTCGAATGTTGAAGATGGATCAATGATCACTCAATAATGTATTATGGAAATCGCATAATTGGTACCGGATCTTGTCAATTCTCACACCTACACAAGTAAGGCTTATGGAGTAGCTTGGTGAGGATAGTGGGACAAAAAATTGATGCAATTGTTAGTAAGAGTTAATAATGTTGAAAGAGATTAACAAATTCACAAGTGAAACAAGTAGACTAATATCAATATGTGGCACACAGAAACACACACACACACACACACAGATAGATAAATGAGGTCGTGCAACCAAGGAATGAGCTCTAAATGTGGAATCCACGGAAAATGCTCTTGTTGCACAACTATAGAGTGACGCTCACATGATTTCTCAATAGGAGGATATGACACTTGTGCACAACCTATGAGAGACAAAATGCAATGACTTCTATCCCAAGTATGCTATGTATATATGATTCTCAGTGTTTCGCGCGCGATGATCCAAGATGACCAATGATGGTATATGATATGCAATGTGGTGATACTATGGATATTGCTTACAAGCTCTTTGTTTTTCTCTTTGCTTAAAAATGCTAGAGAGACGCTAGAACGATTGCTCAATAGGCGGATACGACACTTGTGCACAACCTACGAAGGAAAAATTCAACGACTTCTATCCCAAGTATGCTATATGTATGATGTTTCGGTGTCTCTCTCAATTTGATCCTAAATGATTGGATATGAAAAATCTTATATGCAATTTGGTATGCTATGGCTATTTATTACAAGCTCTTTGTTTACTCTTTTCCTTTGCTTAAAAGCTTTTTTTCTTTGGCCACTTTTGCGGAATGCACAAACCAAGATAGCAATTTTGTATATGCGGGAACAATCTTGTGACACAAGAGATGATATGATGATACCAAGATAAGGTAACCAAGATGATATGGTATGTATGCAATGGAAGGTGTAGATCGATGGTCACTATTGTGCACAAGTAATGTTGCCGGCAATACTCAAAGGCTAGTCTCGATAGGCAATGACGCAAAATGGGCTCGGGGTTAACAATACAATGGCAAGAATGAATGTACAATGATGGGATACCACGATACCAAGATGATATAGAGGTTATCGTTCTTGCGTGCGGTTAGGGTGTCAAAATGGTGAAGGTGGTTGATGTCGAATCCTTGACGAAGTTGAGCGGCCGGCAGTGTAGTCGATGTCGAACCATTCCTAGTTAGCCGAAACACCCTAGGAAATGGAAAAAATGCAAACTAAAATCTCCAAAGGCAAAGTCAAATGGTGGTAGTGGAATGTGGTGGTGGTTTCGGAAGCTCAATTGGATTGCGGAAATGCAATGATGGGTTTTGGAGTATGCAATGCGGAGGTGGAGGTTATGTTGGTGGACTATACACGGTGTCGGATTTGAAGTCGCCGTTCCTAAGTAGCCGAAACACCTCAGGAGACACAAACCACAACTCGGAAAAGCTCAAACAAAATTGGGTTAAGTTGAGGTGGCGGAAGTGTATGGTGGGCAAGGTTATGCGGTAGTTATGGTGGAGGTTGATGAAGAAGTAACCGTCCCTAAGTAGCTGAAACACCTTAGGAGACTCAAATCACTACTCAAGAAACCACAAATGCAATGGGGATCAAAATGGGTTAGGTTGCGGAATTCGGTGGTGGTATAGCGGGTGATATCACGGGTACAACGACGTGCTATACAAATTGTTTTTAACCCCTTTCTGTGATGGCATTTGGAACCGTTGTCAAGTGAGTGTGGGCGATAGGGGGGTCCTTCCCACATGACCCAAAAACCATCTGGGATAGTCCCTCATGGCACACACGCTCGGCAAAATGAGGTCGTGTGCGATGGGCGAGCAATGAAATATGATTATACAGGCCCAATCGGTTCTGGTCGTAAGTACATCCCACACAGTCAGTCCCAAACAAACATTTCAGTTTGTTATGTACATTCCACACAGTCAATCCAAGGAATACATTTTCGTTCTTATGTACATCCCACACAGTAAATCCAGGGAAAATGTTTTTGTTTGTATGTACATCTCACACAGTCAATCCAGGGAAAACGTTTCCGTTCATATATACATCCCACGCAGTTTTATGTATAGCCTCATGTGTGATAGCTGTAACTATCACACATGCTATGCCTCAGTTAACCACTTGCTTATATTCAACTACATGAAACACGATTTGATGAAGAAAACTATATGGCATTGGGATATCCATCACAAGAGCTTTTACTGCTAGAACCGTTTGCAAAGTTCCATGACCCATTTAGCATATTTATTAGTTTATAATTAATAATTCCAGTATTACGCAAATTCACATTTCATATCGAACAACTGTTTGCCAATTTCATATTAGGCACGTAAATATATTTTAACATCATAATACGACAGCAACATGAAAACAACATAGTATAGCATATAGCTAGTTCACCTTCATAAGAACAATATTAGAACAATATATTCATTTCCCTAATCGAGATCATCCAGGCTCGTCTTATCCACCTCTGCTTTCAGTTCAGTAAGAACCGGTTTTGCACTGGCCAACTGGGAAAGTGCCTCCTCCCACGCCAACACCATCTTAGCAAAGTCTGATTTAAAAAATATGAGCTCATTCTCCATCTTCCTCTTTTTATCCCGCATCTTCAAATATTCTTCAGTGTTGACAACACTTTCTCTAAGCCTACCTCTGTTCTCTTCTTCATACATGCTCCAAAGCTTTGCTAGGCACATCTTCAAAGACTGTGACCACTCTTGATCAACCCACTCCAGGTAAGAACACTTTCGTTCATCCTATAATATTTAAAACTAGATAAATAACAATTGTAGGGGAAATGGGTTTCTAGCAACATAGAAAATCACCAAATACATATTTTGAAAAACTGAAGAAACGGGTTAATTATGACATATCTTCTCAAAAAGATCAATATGCAAATGAATTAATTGCTACTGAGACAACAACCAAATTCTGAAACATCAGAAGCTATAATTAACTACAACAACGCTACAAGTTCTTAGTCATGTACTATAAATAACAAATTGAACATTTTACGAGGAAGCTAAATATAACTACAACAGCGTAGCGACAGTGTTTGGATGACAACAAATTGATACTAACACGTGTGTACATGCACAAATTTAGTAACATAGAACTAATAGCACTAAGGCCGTCCACTGTGTATGCTAAAACCGGTGTAAAGATAATTGTTGCTACATTTCGCACTGATGCCCTACATTGGCGAGACGATGTAGTAGAAAAAATCAGGGACTCGGACTCCAAAGCACCTAGTTGCTCTGATGCCCAGTTCCTTCATGCCATAAAGATTTAATATTTTACTGCTTGGCTGCTCGGATGTGTGGACCAAAATTGGCTGCACAAACTGCTGAAGCGGTGCCAAATAATTTTCTAATGGCACCGCTGATGAGATGGCAACATTTTTAGATACTAGGTACAAACTGTGACACTGTCTTAACATCCAGAATAACATAGCACAGTGACAATGTCTGAATCATATCTAACAAATGATTTGTAAGAACAAAAGTGGGGCTAACCTTCTCTCCACATGCCAGAAACTTCCTCCCACTATCCAAAGATTCAAACGCAACTAGCTTCACGCATGGAGATTGATGGTGACAACGAGTAGACAGATCTTCAGCCACTCCGCTACAAGAGGAAGAAATGACTCAAATCGACCGCCGGGTTAAAATCCTTCGTTCCAAGTCATAACCCGGGAGAGAGAAGAGAGGAATACCTAGGTGGTGAAGGAGTCGTCGTCGGAGGAGGAACCACTGGAGAGGTCATTGAAGAAGAGCATGGCGACCCCGGCGATAGGATGCGAGACGGCGAGAGCGAGGAAGCGAGCGAGGAAGCGGCAATAGCTTCGGAAGGAAGGAAGGAGGAAACAGGGGAAATGTGACTTGTGGTTTGGGACAAAAGGGGGTGGGGAAGGGGGCAGGGGTAGATATTTCGGCGGTAGGCCAAAAAATTCGAAATGTGGAGGGAAACTTTGTGCGCGGTGCCGCTGGACACCATTCACTTTGAATGATTATGTGCATCACAAACGATTCTTATGCTTTACACACATGGGATGAGTTTGATAATTCAAATTTTGGTGGAAATTTCCCTGGGTACTATCCTGATCCACGTCATTGCATAATTTAACATCACGTGCTAATTTGGGCACACAAAAGAGCGTACAGCACACAGACCACTTACTGAATCGAGCAATTTTAGTAATTAAATAGAGCCACTTGACCTAAACAATGCTTAACAAAAGACCAGCATTAAAAACAAAGCTTAAGTACACATAATTTTAACAAAGCCGCCGCCACGCCATCCTATACATCGCCGGTGTGAGATGAGACATGGATGACTTGTCCTGGCGACATGCCGCCGTTGATGGACTCCGCGCCCCCCCTGCTGAATTCGTCCTCGTCCTTGTCCTCGTCCGCAGCGCCACCCTCAAGGTTGTAGTACTCGTAGTAGTGGTTGCGCCAGAGCTCGCGTTGGTACTCCACTGTTGATTTCTCGACGGACAAACTCTTCTCTACCTCGACCTCGGCCACGCGTAACTCCTCCTCTGGGTGCTCCTCGATCTCCGCCGCCTCCTGCATCTCCAGCTCCCACTCGATGATCTCATGAGGAAGCAGGTGCTCCATGGCCATCGCCGTATTTTAGGACGTGGGTTGCATGCTGGATTCCAAGGTGGCTTGGAATATCTTGGCGTGTGCGTCCCCGATCTTGGCGTGGATGACCTCGTCCTGGGCCAGGGTGACATCGGCGGCACGGACGTCAACTCGAGCGCTCTCGGCGTTTGCAGCCTCCATCGTAGCAGCTGCTGCAGCTGTCTCGGCTGCCGCAGCTGCCCTGTGGGCTGCCGCATACGCCCTCTCGACGGATGCGGCATGCTTAATGCGGATGTGGAAGCACTCTCGGCGTAGGGCGGCGGTGCTCTCCGCGCAGGCGGCAGCGCTCGGGGAGGACGCAGCCACCGTACGGGCCCTCATGAAGCGTTTCCACGGCGTCATCTTTGCAAGAAGTGGTTGCAGGAATGGGGATCAGGATTCGTGGATTCGGGGGTTCCCGGCATTGGAGCAGACGAGCCGGCAAAGCTTACGGAGGAAGACTTAAATAGACCCAGGAATTTTCATCACAAACGGTTCCTGCAAACAACTGTGTGTGATGTTGTTGATTTTTTTATTAGTTGTGAAAGACGAATTTGGAGTAAAGTGGCAACGGATGGTGTTTTAAATGTATGAGAAAATTTGTAGTACTAATACAACTTTCATTTGAAAATTTGGAAAATTCCAGGGGTCATTTGACCTTTTAAGAGATTTAAGTGATTTTCTAGCCATTTAATGACCGTGATTCAAATTTGAACTACATGTACTTGCAACAGCTAACCATAACGGTTTGAAAACTCATATTTGTGTACTTGTGTGCGAGTTAATTCTATGTGTAGTAAATTGGAAGGAATTTTCAAACATATTGGTCTCACGGCTATGAACAAAGCATGGACTGCCATGGCATTTAAATTCCAAAAAGTTAAAAAAATTAAAAACACATGAAACCTCGCTTGATGTAATGTCATGCCACCAAGATGATGTGGTAAAAAAATTGGCATGTTTGACGAAAGTTTGGACACACACTCCTCACAAACCGGAGCAACTCACTAGAAGGCTCGTGGTTCCGAGAGTGAACAATGCATGTTTGATGACGAATGGGCGATAGCTTCCTCTTACGGCCTTCAAAAAAATTCTACAGTTAACATGCACTAATACAACTGTCATTTGAAAATTTGGAAAATTCCAGGGGTCATTTCACCTTTTAAGACATTTAAGTGATTTTCTAGCCATTTAATGACCGTTATTCAAATTTGAACTACATCTACATGCAACGGCTAACCATAACGGTTTGAAAAATCATATTTGTGTACTTGTGTGCGAGTTAATTCCATGTGCAGTAAATTGTAAGGAATTTTAAAACATATTGGTTTCACGGCTATGACACAAAGCATGGATTGACATGGCATTTAAATTCCAAAAAAATAAACAAAAAAGATAAGAGACACATGAAACCTTGCTTGACGTAATGTCATGCCACCAAGATAATGTGGTAAAAAAATTGGCATGTTTGGCGAAAGTTTGGACACACATCCCTTACAAACCGGAGCAACTCACTAGAAGGCTCGTGGTTCCGAGAGGGAACAATGCATGTTTGATGACAAACAGGTGATAGCTTCCTCTTACGGCCTTCAAAAAATTTCTACAGTTAACCTACACTAATACAACTATCATTTGAAAATTTGTTAAATTTTAGGGGTCATTTGACCTTTTAAAGACATTTAAGTGATTTTCTAGTCATTTAATGACTGTAATTCAAATTCGAACTACATCTACATGCAACGGCTAACCATAACGGTTTGAAAAATCATATTTGTGTACTTGTGTGGGAAATTCCATGTGTAGTAAATTAGAAGGAATTTTCAAACATATTGGTCTTGCGGCCTGGACACATGCATGGAGTGACATGGCATTTAAATTCCAAAAAATAAAAAATAAAAAAGATCAGAGACACATGAAACCTTGTTTGACGTAATGTCATGCCACCAAGATGATGTGGTAAAAAAATTGGCCTATTTGACGAAAGTTTGGACACACACCACTCACAAACCAGAGCAACTCACTAGAAGGCTTGTGGTTCGAAGAGGGAATAATGCATGTTTGATGACGAACGGGAGATAGCTTCCTCTTATCGGCTTCAAAAAAATTCTACAGCTAACGTGCACTAATACAACTATCATGTGAAAATTTGGAAAATTCTAGGGGTCATTTGACCTTTCAAAGACATTTAAGTGATTTTCTAGCCATTTAATGACTGTAATTCAAATTTGAACTACATCTACATGCAAGGCTAACCATAATGGTTTGAAAAATCATATTTTTGTGCACTTGTGTGCGAGTTAATTCCATGTGCAGCAAATTGGAAGGAATTTTCAAACATATTGGTGTCACGGCCTGGACACATGCATGGCGTGTCATGCCATTTAAATTCCAAAAAATTCAAAAATAATCACAGACACATGAAACCTTGCTTGACGTAATGTCATGCCACCAAGATGATGTGGTAAAAAAATTGGCCTGTTTGACGAAAGTTTGGACACACAGCCCTCACAAACCAGAGAAACTCACAAGAAGGCTCATGGTTCCAAGAGGGAACAATGCTTGTTTGATGACGAATCGACGATAGCTTCCTCTTATAGGCTTCAAAAATTTCTATAGTTAACGTGCAGTAATACAACTTTCATGTCAAAATTTGGAAAATTTTAGGGGTCATTTGACCTTTTTAAGACATTTAGGTGATTTTCTAGCCATTTAATGACCGTAGTCCAAATTTGAACTACGTCTACATGCAGCAGCCAACCATAACGGCTTGGACACATGCATGGAGTGCCATGGCATTTCAATTCCAAAAAAATAAAAAATGATCACACGATGTAAATATCTGGTGTTCAAAAAAGAAAATGTAAAGATCTGGTAAGACAATTGGGCCCCACATGATTGGCACTCTATTTCGCGCCTCAAGGTTTGGAAGGTCAGTGGCGTGGGTTATTAACCAGACACGGTTCTATGTTGGAAACCATCAACTATTAAGTTCACACATGGCTTTTGGTACAGGAATCATGTGTAATTCAAACTACAATACTCGTAAATTCCGGTGACCAGCGTGTGTACTGTTCCTGTCGATATAGATTCTGGCCAGCAATAAATACTACCTTGCTCATGTCATCCCGCTTGCATTCTCATCTACATCCTCCCCTCGCTCGCCCTCTCTCTCTCCCTCTCTCTAAAATCTCTGCCATGGCGCCACTGATCTACCCACGTGCCGACGAGGATGTGTCGCCCCTCGAGGACACTCAGTCAAAGAGCAGCGACGAGGAGGACCCCCACGCGCCATCGGACGAGGTTGCACCGGACCCCCCAACTTTGGAGTGGTTTTGGGGCCAGTACAATATTTGTCTATGGAAGTCGCTGCCGCCGGCTGAGAAAGCCAGGCAAGTGGCATTCAAGAAGGAGATGGCGGAGGAGGAAGCCAGGTAACAGGCGGCCTGTGAAGCCCGTGATGCTGCCTGGAAAAAGGAGGTGGTGGAGCTTTGGGGGCGGGCGTGTCGTCATGCGGAGGAGGTGTACAAGGCAGGTACTTCACGAGGAAAATCAAAGGCGCCAGGCGCCTCGTCGTTGCATGGAGGTGGGCCGATGAGCTCTAGCGTGCCACCGACGAGGAGCTCCAGTGGGCACCCAATGAAATGGCAAGATCATTCGCGCTCGTCCGCCAGCAAGAGGTAGATCGGTACGTCAAGCATTGCGTGGCGGAGGAGGCGGAATACTGCCTCCGCGCTGGGAAGAAGCCGCGCACCAGGGATCTGATGGCGAGGGGCTGCAAGAATACTGCCCCTAGGAGGGATTATTAGTTTTAGTATTGTTTGTTTTGATTTTATGCATTGTACCTAGTAGTTAAGTATCATCACGTATATGTGATGATATTATATATATTTTGTGATGAACTAATGAATAATTAATATATATTATGAATTCCATTTTCTCTCTGTTTTTGTATACTAATTTGTATCTAGCTGTTATCATCCACATATACAGAATAGAAAGCATATACACACACATTGAAACAGAACATATAAGGACGGAAAACAGAGTACACACATTGAAACAGAGCAATACATAGAGCAATATTATGATTGCTCTGAATACATAGCGATGCACATCGAAATGACTCAACAAAATAAAACACGTCCATGAGACCATGACCAACAGCCCTTGCCTACGGTAGCTCTGGGCTCTGCCTGAACTCGTGCAAGCGTTCGTCCAAGCGGTCGACACGCTCGCGGTACATCAGGAGCACGATCTCGAGCTCCAAGTTGGCTATTTCATTGGAGATCACCAGCTCGAGGATGCGACGGCCATGTTCCTCTACTGCAGGTGAACACCTGGGACAAGGAGGCGGTCGAGCCTAGCGACCAGCGCATTGGCGTCGAGCGAGCCATGGATAAGGCGAATGGCGTGGCGGGTATCCAGTGCAAGTACGACATGGCCGGCCTAAGTACGACGCAGACGACCTCTGCCCACTCCTAGCGAGGAATGGGGGTACTAACAAGACGTGTACCCAGCTGCAATGCCCTGTCAACAATAGGCAAGAGCCGATGGATCCGCTCTTGCTGTGCGGCGCGCCACGCCTCTCGCTCTACAGTGCTCCAACGGACTCGCTGTGCGGTGAGCCGCAGCCTATCAGCGCGGACGCGCCTAGCTTGCTCTGTGGCGCACCATCGATCAAGTTGTGTGGCGAGCTGCAACCTCTCGATGCTGACATGCCTATCTTGATCTGCGGCACTGAAGCGCCATGCGCCAAGGGTCTGCTCAACCCTGGCGATGACGCACATCACGACATCGTCCATCGTGTTGCCAGTTAGCGCCTCGGCCTCGACGGGTTGTGGCGCCTTCTCGTTTTCCTCATCGGGGAGGTTGATGGTAGAGGCGGCGCTTTGGTGGGTTGGCATGCTTGGAAAAGGTGGATGTGCTACAGGCTGCACTTGTTGCCTCCGTGCATCGCGCCGCCTAGGTTTATGTGCAATATCGCTGGGTGGCGGCGGGAAACCGATGAGGAAATGGCGGGAAATGGTGGTGTGTTCATAAAATGCCATCAATTAATGGAAACTTAGCATAGAAGGAACATTGAGCTAGCACGACGCGGGCGAGCACATTGCTCGCCCAAGGCTATGATCCATATACTTGTGTGCCCAACAGAGCACACCATTCATAGTAAAGAATACTATTTTGTATGCCGTATATCGCACACACCTTGATCTTCCTGACCATTTCTTTTGTGTTGCCCGATCACAAACAGTTCACCCGAGTAAACTATATGCCGTATATCGCACACAACTTCATTTGGTTGTCCATTTATGTTGTTCCGCCTCATCACAAACAGTTTATCCGAGTGAACTGTATGTCGTATATCGCACACGCCTTCATTTGGTTGTCCATTTCTATTGTTCTGCCTCATCACAAACAGTTCATTGAACTGAATCGTATGCCCCGAATCGCACACATAACTAAAATCTGAACCGTGTTTGGTGTCTCCACCATCGCAAATGTTTTGCATATTTTTTCACGGTTTTTTACATCCCTGTTTGTGATTAATGCATGCTCACAGTTTCGTGAAAGGGTCTCTGATCGTAGTGTCGCATTAGCAGCATCCTGCAGTAGTGTATGGTGGAAGGCCTAGGCAAAGATGCCAACATTCCAAAAATTTTATGGATACAAATGGTGGTGAAACCAAGGTGAGTACCTCGGGCACATTGATAGCTTCAAAACTAGCCCAAGAACACTCAAATCGGAGTTCGGAGCGAAAAGTTGTGATCAAAACGGTGAAAGAGGCTGATGCTGAAATTCTGTGGAAAGTCTTTGGTTAGGCCAGAAGTTCTGGGGGTTGGGCCGGAAGTTCTGGGCTTTGGAGGTTCCGAGGGGTACCGGAAGTTCCGGGGGTCGCGGGAAAAGTGCAGGGACTCTGGGGATATTTGGGGTAAACTTTTGCTTAGCTCGGAAGTTCCGGGGTAAGGACGGAAGTTCCGGGGGGCGGAAGTTCCAGGGGTCGTGGAATTTCTTCCAGGACGAATCCTAAATTCCAGACCTGAGAACGGGTGCAGAAAAACAGGATTTCCCGAGGCAAATTGAGAATATTTCATGGATGGAAATGGGGGAAAAGATGGGGAAAGCTAGATCCACTCATAACAAAGCAAATCCGTGAATCAAATCCAACAAAACATCATCCAAACCAACAAATCAAAAAAACAATTGGGGTTATTTTTGGTGGGGATTTTTGACATTTAGGACGAAATCAAGCAAAACAAGGCTAGAAAGTGGGGGTGGGACTCCAAAACGTGATCAATATGGCTCATGATACCAAGATGATGTAGGGTGGAACCCTAGGGGCCGATCTTTCACGATTTGGAGGGGGACTCCCTAAGAACATGATGAACACATGAGAGAAAACACGAGGGGAAACGAGACGGAACACTCAAATCAATGAGAAATGATCACACATGTGCTAGATTCATGAACACAAAGAGAGATACAATGGTCCAAATCCAACAAAGGGGGATACAAGGGGAACTAGTTCATCTCCTAGGATGAGGTCTTGAATCCAGTGGGGGATCTTCCCACAAAGGGGTCTTGAATCCCTCAGGATCTTCTCACATGGAGGTCTTGAACTCCATGGGAGTGGTTTCTCTCTCTCTCTATCTATCTATCTATCTCAAGAGGAGGAGTGGTACAAGGAGCAAGGATCACCTAAGAATGAGCTATCATATTTTCTTACCCTAGAATGGCCGAGGGGGATAAGTATATATAGAGGTAGCCACGAAGGGGTACATGAGGGGCAAAAGGGTACATGGGCTTCAGCCCTAGTCTCTACACGCAGGCGGGTCGGAAGTTCTGGGGACCGCCGGAAGGTCCGAGCATCGGAGGTTCCCGGCGACGGTCCGGGCAAGGTCCGGGCTATCCAGAGAGTTGGCACGCTCTGGACGGCTTCGATGCAGCAGGGCCGGAAGTTTCGGGATGGTCGGAAGTTCCGGCCTTTCCAAAAGCTTGTCCATGCTTCTTCTTCCTTCTCTTCCAAGCTTCCCTCGCGGACGGTGTAGTCGTTCCTTGGCGCTTGCACTCCTCCTCCACATTCATGAATCTCTGACAATACCTATGCATGCACGATGAAGGATCAAGTAGTATACCATTCTCAAAGGGGTCAAGTGAGCACATGTAAAGGAGAGAATTCTCCTTTATGTATGTGAAGTAGATGTCGCATGTGTCACTTGCTGAATGAACTCTTGACATGGTGATGTCCATAGGATGCTCCGCATCAAATTGCTAGCTCGCCAGCTCGGCCAAGGTAAGTCGATTACAATGTCGACCCTTACCTCACTCATGACCTGCTTTTGTGCGGGTGAAGACAGCTGGCTGACTCGTAGAAGCAACAACCCCGGAGACCCCAACACCTCAGAAGTTTGGGACAGAAACGGTAAACCTCGACGCAAAAAGAACAAGCGTCAGCACAATGGCGGCGAAGCCGAAGATACGACAGTAAACACCGGATTCAATAACTCCAGATCAAGACCGGAAGAAAACCTCTAAGGGGAACAGGGATGGACCTACCGCACTGGACAAGATCTTGGACAGACCCTGCCAGATACATGGCACCCTGGACAAGCCTGCCAACCATACCAACCGTAACTGTTGGGTGATCAAGCAGGCCAGCAAGCTCATGGCTGACAAACATGGAAAGGGCCCCTGCATCGAGGACTATGACGATCCTCACGCGCCGAACAATGGAGGTCAGAAGTAATTCCCTCCTGAGGTAAAAAACATGAACATGATCGATGCAACGCACATACCCAAGAAGGAGAGGAAGTGCACCTTTCGGGACGTCCACGCTGTAGAACCGGTGGCCCTGAAATTCAACCCATGATCGGTGTGCCTGATCACCTTTGACCACGGGGGCCATCCGACCAGTATCCGTCATGGAGGGTCAGCGGCCCTGGTACTTGGCCCCATCATTGATGGGTACCACCTAACTCGAGTCCTCATGGACGGAGGCAGTAGGCTCAATCTGAATTACTCAGATATGGTGAGGAAAATGGGCATAGATCCTTCAAGGATCAAACCCAGCAATGCAACCTTTAAAGGAGTAACCCCAGGCGTCGAAGCCCGCTGCACGGGCATTGTGACACTAGAGGTAGTGTTCGGCTCGCTCAACAACTTCCGGAGTGAAGGTTTAATCTTTGACATCGCCCCCTTCTGTAGTGGCTATCACGCACTTCTCGGCCGTACGGCGTTCGCTCACTTCAATGACAACCCCCATTATGCGTATCTGAAGCTAAAGATGTGGGGGCCTAAGGGCGTTGTTACAGTTAATGGAAACACGGTGATGAGGACATGGCTACCACAGTTACACCCACAACCACTGCTAATATACCTATTGGACTAATTACTAGAGCTCATGCATGCTAGTTAAATTATCATGGCCTAGCATGGACAATATGGATGAACATTGCAGCATGATCAAGCATGGAGATGAAGGCGCGTGCAAAGAGAACAAGGACGGAGGTGCCAGTGGAGATTTCCGCACTTTGAAGCCACCATGCTGACATCAGGAAGATGGTCGAAATATACAAGATGGCCTTTCATAATTTTCATCCATAGCTTATTATTGGTGTTGCACCACCTTATTTGTGGGCCAGGCCCATGTAATTTCGAATTACTACTTCATAGGCTAATTTTAGAGTCCATATTGTAGGGGGAACAACTCAGTAGGTGTTTTCGTCCCACATTGCCAAGGGTGGAAAAAATCCCCTCTCTTTTCCCATATAAATACATCATCCTTTAGACTTGGGTTTTTTTAGATTAAAGTTCGCCATAGCTGCAACTTCGTGTACTTCATTTGTGTTCAACGACCAGACCAAGACATCACAGAACCCCACCTTGATTAATAAATCTTTCATCTTATATTCACAATATCCAGATTGCAATCTTAGTTTCTTGCTTGTTCTTCGTTTGCTTGTAGGAAATAGACCTTCGTGGTCAGGTTGATCATGCTCCGACATGGTCAATAACCTCTCAGAGTTGGTTTAGCGATTGCTAACGCGCGACATCCTCGCACATTCATAGTCCGATCGTCAAAGTCTACTCCTCCAAAATGATAATCACCTTCTCATCGAAAGACGGGACACCTTTGCCTCTATCAAGTGGTATCAGTTTTCAAGTTGCTCAGCGAGATCTCCAGTTTTTCATAGTCTAGATTGCATATGTTCTTCCTACCTAGAGTCCAAGAAAAAGGCACAAAAGGTTATATTAGTTCATCTGTGTCCCAGTCAGTCTGAGCCTTTCACTATTATCACTTAGTTTTTGCATTCTTGAATTTTTAGTTGCATCGTGTGTCGAGTTGCTGATTTTAGTGTCTAGTCTTTTAGAGTTTCGAGTTCTAGTCACGTTTTGTTCACACTGCATGCGCATACACCATTGTCCACGTCGTTGTCATCTTGCACTGCCACATATTATTTCATCGTCGTCGCCGCCATCCATCAGTTGTTATGCCGCCATCATATTCATCTTCATGTACATCACATAACAGAAAGACAAAGGAGAAGAAACCAAACTAGTTCAATACTAGTTGTTCTTGGGGATGTGTCCTTGTGTGGCACGTTTGGTGTTTGAAGAGAGTAAAAAACAACGTAGATCTGTTTTTGTTCATCTTGGAGAGAGAGAGATTTTATTGCTCATTGCCAACACAAAATCTGGGAGGAAATCCTGGTCGGTTGTCTATTCACGTTTTGAAAGTGTGCTACTCAACCATGTTGGAGTTTGAAAAGGAAAGAGATTCAAACAACTAGGAATAGATCTATTAGGATTCACAGGCAACTTGGATCAACCGAATAAAAAAAAGGAACGTAAAAGATTTGGTTTGGATATTTGAGGAAAAAAACAAGTTTGAGCGTCCACAAAAAAAGTGCAATACGGTTCAAGTTACATGGTCACATCATTCTTTGTTTTTCTTGAAAAGGTTTGGAAGGACTTGTGCGTGCGATTCTTTTTGGTGGTACGATTTGGATCTGTACTACGGAAAAACAAATAAAAGCAAGTTTGCCATGGATTTTAAGAGGTGACTATTTTGGGTTGGTTGGAAAGGTTAAAAAAAGTGCATCAGCTCTTTTTTTTGTTGCTTCAGCTCGGTCTGTCTTCATATGCTCATTATTCTCTCTTTGTGTGAATATTCATCTGTCTTAGGCTTGCGTCTCTAGTACAGTCTATCCTAGGACTAGCACTCGACTACTTTGAGCGATTATTCAACTTGCATTAATTAACGTGGTTGTAGCATTTTTCCACATATATAAAGCCAATCTAGCTCCACATATTTCCACATCGTGCATACATTCACCTGGCAATAGCTTCACCCAACTTTTGGAGTTATTTGACACCGCTGGTTGCCGGTCTCCACCTGCTGCATGGTAAGAACTATAAGACTTTGATATTTGCTATATTGCAAGTGTATTACCACCAACCACATCCCAGTAATTCATAGGAATATTATTTTTTGGATTTTGTTTCTTGTTTCTACTAATCATGACAGGATCTAGAATCAATTCATGGGCTTTGTCGATCACGGCAGACCTGCCACCACCTAAAAAAATACAACCACCATCACAAGACATGCAAAGACATCAGAATGCGCACAATCAGGTTCTTGTTTCCATGCCACTTTTCAATGGTCATTTTAAGCCTGATTTATATATTGAATGGGAGTTTGAATAAATGCTATATTTGCTTCATACAATTTTTCTAAATGTGAAAAAGTTAAAGTCGCGGTTGGTACATTCACTGGTTTTGCTACTGTTTGGTGGAGTGAACATTGTCGATTGTACCCTGATTATGTACCTACTACCTGGGATGATTTAAAACTTCTCATGAGAGATAGATTCATCGATGTTTATTATACTCGTGACATGATTAAAAAAACTACAACATTTAAAACAAGGTAGTGACACTGTAACAAAATATTGTGATGATTTACAAACTACCTTGTTGGACTACTTTTTAGAGGAAACTGAAGATGATTTTATGAATAGATTTTGGGGTGGATTAAATGTGATATCCAGGAGATACTAATTCATGAAGACTGTTATCCTATGGACCGTTTGTTTCGTCTTTGCTTACAAAGCTAAACAGGAAATAAAACGACGTGTTGCCCACAAGGAGAATAAGCGCAAGGAGTAAATTCCAAGCGATGATACGGTTGTTCCTTCAACTACTAGGTGTACTATCACAACCACAACCATTTGTGTGAGGACTACATCACCTCCGCCATGTGACACATCACCTCTGAGAGTGCCTACATCATCTGCGTTGATCGTAATAGGTAATGACAAAGGTACCGATCTTCCACCTCCACATGAGTATGATGCATGCCTTGTCAATTTAAATGCACCATGCGATGAGCTACCCGCTACTTTTATCTCACCAGCTATTTTAGAGGACTATGTGACTATTGATGTGAAAGAACCATGTGAATCAGGGAATAAATCTGATTTTGATCAAATACGTTTGAAAATAACTGTGCCAATGTTTAATCATTTTCATATGACCTCTAATCTTGGTGATGATTCTATGTCAAATGACTTGTTGCATATTTGCTTATTTAAGCAGGATGTCGCACATAAATTTGACACACCTAATGTTTATTCACCAACATTGGGATGGTTTAATGATGAGCATTGCCAACCTTTTGATATGACTAAGAGCTTCACTTATATCTGCAAACTAAGTTGCAATATATTCATTCCTTTGACTTCTTGGGGTAATATTTTGGCTTTATGTTTCATGACATGTGAAGAGTGCTTTTGTATAACTGTCTCACATGGGCCACAACTGAGATCAGTAAACATGGATGACATATACATATAGAACTTGTACACCTTGTCTATTTTGTTAGCCACATTTCATATTAGGCAACACCGAGGACGGCTTTGTTTTGAAGAAGGGGAGGATGATGAAGACATGGCTACCATAGTTACACCCACAACCCCTGCTACTATACCTATTGGACTAATTACTAGAGCTCATGCATGCCAGTTAAATTATCAGGGCCTGGCATGGATAAGAAGGATGAACATTGGAGCATGATCAAGCATGGAGATGAAGGCGCGTGCACCTGTAGTCATAATTAAGCACTCTTGCTTAGGGCTTACCCCGAATACCTTGCAAGACAAGAATAAACCGAACTACTGGCAAAGTTTAGTTCGGACCAACCTTGCACTTCGTCAAGTCGCTTGTTGACAAGGTCGAGCTCCTCATCGGAGCTTTTGAGCTTCCAATTCATTTTGGCCAGCTCCGCGGCATTGGCAGCCACCGCCAAAGATGAGGCCTACAAAACAGCTTACATCATTTAGAATCCCAATTCAATGACTTTCGATCCTCCGACAAGTTTCTCCAATCCTAACAGAATCTCGGGGGCTACACTTAAACTTTGACTATCACGGGCATTCTTCAACTATTCGATCCTCGTCTGAGTTTTTCAAACTCACCTAGGGCTCGGGGGCTGCTCTATATACAAGGATTGCATAACCTTGCTTAAAAATTCACTTTATGGAAAAAAATATTACATGGCTTACCTCGAAGCCCGTCAGGAGGCCGCCACAAGCTTCCTTCAGCCTGCTGTTAATGGACCGAACAGTTTGTAAAACCAGGCCCATCAGGGTACGGTGTTCCACGGTGAAGGAGGAGCTATTTAAAGCCTCCTCATCACGTCCGACCACTAGCCATGATCCGTTCTCCAGTGGCTAGTGCTGGTGGCGGGGCCCCAGCTCCCCTTCAGACGAGGGCGGGATGGACGACTCCAGGGGCCTCGGAGGCTCCGGAACCATCTTCGGGGGGGGGGGGGTGCTCGGATTGATCGAGCTCCCCCTCTTTGCTCACCAGGAGGGATCTTCCCTCCTAGTCTTTGGCGACCGAGGTGTCAACCTCGGTCATGACATCATCACCCCCGCCCCCCATGTTCGGGTCGGAGGGCTCTTCCGGGACAACACCTCCCTGGTCTCCTCGATGATCGTAAATGGTGTAGAGCGGGACACGCTCCCACTGTCCACTAGTTTGGCAAGCAGAGAGTTCCCTTTCTGAGACCTGGTCGGTGGGGAGGTCGCGCGGCGGACTGCAATACGAAAGACATGTATAGATTAGTAATAAATTAATGAAGCAAACGCTCGGGGAGTCATCGACTACGTACCTTTGGGCAGGGGGATTGACCCTGGGGTCCCTTTGAGGAACCTCTTCATAAGCTTTGGACTCCTTGGCGGAGTCCGGTCTTTGATCGAACAAGACCAACTTGGCCCTACGTTACTTCTTTGAGGCAGGAGGGGGCAAACCCTCCTCTGCATCATCGGATGTAGCCCTCTTACTTGTTCAGGACGACTCGCTCTCCTCCCCGTCCTATTCTTGCTCCCCCTCTTGAGAAGAGGGGGCATGGGTATCCCCAGACTTAGTGTCCGGCGGTCCCCTTGGGCGGAGGCCTTCTTGGTCCTCCCTCATCTCGGCCTTCTTCTTCTCTTTCTTCTCTGGCGCCTTGTACGGCTCCACAGTCAGAACTTCCTCCAGCAGGTCTGACCTAGGATCTTCGGGAAGCGGGGTCGGACTGACGATCCACGCGGCTTTCTCAAGCCAGCTCTATGAAGGTGGGGAAGTAAGAGTCATATCCCTTGTTAAAAGGCAAATAACCAAACATAAAAGAATCAAACTTCATTACCCCCCTTCTGTGGCCAATATCTTTTTCCTTGGCCGACCACTCCTTCTGTGGCTTGAATAGCACCTTCCACAACTTGTCATGGGTGGTGCCATAGAAACAAAGCACGGTGGCTGGGTCCTTGTGCTTGTAGGACCACATTGGGGTGGCCCATTGCTGGCAAGGTAGCAGATGGTGGTAGAGCATCACCTGAACCACATTGGTCAGCTTGGGGCCCGCCTTTATCATGTTGGAGATGCGCTTCTATAGCGACTCCACCTCCGTTGGTGACCCCAGTCGAGGCCCTTCTCTGCATATGAATTCGGGAGCCGTCGTCCAGCTCGATACGCGTGTTTCGGTGATATAGGACCACTCTTTTTGCCAAACCTTGACGGTACGTATGAAGGTACCCTCCGGCCACTCGACCCGGTCGAGCTTGTTGATCATCGCCCCTCCACAGTCCGACTGTTGGCCGTCGACTATCTTCGGCTTGACTTAGCCACGGGCCGAAGTGTGGTTGGACCCACAGAAAGGCCTATGTATTCGTGAGTCTTTTGTATTGTCCTTGAACATCATCAATGATATGTATCAATAAGTATGTGACTTGTTTGTGAAACTATGTATTGTATGATGATTGTTCTAATGGTCCCTGGTTGATAAGGTTATGCGGAAACATATCCTTGACTAGTATACGACTCAGTTGATGACTATGTTTCACAAGTCATGTGCATGGAGATACTAAACTGATAGTCATTGACTTGGGGATGGAGATCACCAAGTCGGACAGACCCACTTTGATACATAGCGAGATATTGCCATCTGTTAGTTTCAAGTACATTATCTATGCCATGTCCTGGACCTAAGGTCCTCGCATGTTCTCCGGATGAGGATCGACTCACTTAGGGTCTATCAAACGATACTTAGTAATTGGGTAGTTATAAAGGTGGCTTTCGGGTGAGTCATGAGACATGCCGTGAGACATGGCTGACCAAGATGGGATTTGCCCCTCCTATGCAGAGAGATATTCTCTAGGCTCTCTAGAGTGATCAGATTCGGAAAGCATGGCCATGCAACTTGGGTTAAGTGTTAACCCAGCTTGGGAATCTATATCAAGGTTTTGAGAAGAGAGGTCGAGCTACCACAAGGGTGACAAGTACTCGCCTTGAGCTCGACAACAGATAGCGTGAGGCGAAAGGAATGTTGCATATGACACATTGCCGAGGTTCGCCTAACGACTTTACGCACACACGGGAGTTGGTACATTCTCCTAAGAGCCGCTACCAACTATCGACTCTGGTCGTGTCCATGTGTAGGTGAACCTATAGGGTCGTACACTTAAGGGGCTGCAGCCCATTCGGGTCGGATCCGAGTGGAAAATGGAAGTGGACTCCTAGTGGGCTCAAGTGTTGAGCTCACCTTGGAGGTCTTTATAAAGGGGAGTGGGCGTTGATTTTTTTCACCCTGGACAGCTGCCGGCGGCACTCCCAACGCACATGCCGCACGACCGGACCTAGCAGTCCACCGCCCGATGCTGCACCCCTCACGTGTGGATACCTTGGAAGCATCGCACTTGCGGTGCTCGGATGAACTGTTCGAGGGATCCACGAGGAATCGTTCGCGGGAGATCACCGTTCATGGGTCTTCGTTGTTTGTGGGAGATTGGCGAAACAAGAAGGAGATGCTCCATGAGATCGACTACACGCATCACCAACTCTACTTCCTCTGAGGTAACTATGCATCTAGTGGTAAACCCGATCCCATGATCTATGTAACACCCACAATGCGGTTATATCTCCCACGTGTCGGGGCACGACTTAGAGGCATAGCCGCATGGTAGGCATGTCGCAAGAGGGGTAATCTTTAGACATCCCATGTACTGAATAAGAAAGGGATAAAGAGTCGGCTTACAATCGCCACTTCACACAATACATAAATATATCATACATCATCCAAGGTACAATCAAAGGTCCGACTACAGAACCAAAATAAAGAAAGACAACCCCAAATGCTAGATCCCCGATCACCCCAACTGGGCTCCTCTACTGACCATCCAGAATAGAAACATAGTAACGGCCCGAATCCTCGTCGAACTCCCACTTGAGTTCAGTAGCATCCCCTGCACTGATATGCAAGACATATGAAGGAACACAGTCAACCATGGTGCACTTCACAAGCAACATGATGCAAAACATGGCACGATATGCAAGACATGATATGCAATGCATATACGTGCTCCAGAAGGAAAAGAATGATCAAGGCATCAACTTGGAAAACCAAGTGTGCCGCTGGAAAGATGAGATGATTTCAGTTGAAATCGATATAAAGATCGCCGGAAACGGATGCACAGTTTGCAAATGGCAAGCAAAACAAGAATGGCACAATTCTGCTATTAACAGCGTGATGCCATCTAGAATGCAACAAGAAACTAAGCTACTACACCCCAACATATCACAAAGGCATATGGCAGTGATGTACTCAAGATGCTTGACAAAACATGAACACTTAGCTATGGCTAAATCACACAAGAGCTGGTTCAAACAAGCATGGCAAAAGTGCAAAAGATATCAGCTTCTCAGACTTAGTGAAAATACTAACATGCCAGGAATAACATCAGGAAGCAATGTTTAGAGCAACCAAACAACATGCTACAGGAACATATCATAGCAAAAAAAGGCATGTCATGAATCTACTAAATGCGTAGGACAAAAGTCCCTTACTGATCATGAGCCAAAAATGCACAGAAGATATGATGGCACCCATGTAAACATAGCAAGTTTTATTAACAGTTTCAGACTTAGCAGAAAACAGAGCATGGCATAAACATAATTATGAAGGCATCTTTGCGAGCTCAAATCACTCAACACCAAGAATTGCATGACAAGACAAGCATATCAACAGCAAGATGACATGTTCATGAAGCTAACCATGGCAAAAACAAGTTCATAGCATGCATGGATCAACTACAACAACCATGGCAAAATTGATTAACATGTAAACAATCTGCCAGGAACATTTTATAGCAAAAGTAGAGCAAGATTGAGACATGCTAGGGCACTCCATAATTGCAAACGGGGGCATGGATGGATAGAGCATAACCATATGTCCAAAACACCCTTACTGAAGATACTCAAAACAAGCATGGATCTCACTGTAGCATCATGTTTACATGGCATAAAAATAACAACAGAACAAAGACTTAGCAAAATCCGAAGACCTTGAAATCAGCAATATCACGAGGGCTACCTTGCATGCTTGTGCTAGTCACCACACTGAACACAAAAATACACGGCAAGCACCCCTGTAAAGATGGCATGGCATAGATCAAAACACCTATAGAGCACATAACCATATGATGCACACATCAAATGTGACAAAAATGACAAATCATCATAATCTGCTAAGTAACAGGAGTAAACATTTTATAGCACACTTGCATCAATGATTAGGGCATGAAGATGGACTCAAACAAGCATGCCACAATGGAATTAAATGAAGAGCATCTCCCAATGAACATTTTGATATATCATGCGCATGAAACGGAGCTACGGTCATGGAGTTATGATGCGTTGAACAGAGCCATAAAATATGTGCAGGGAAAAAGACTTAGGGAAAATTAGACCTCCAGATCTAGGCTTGACCCGGCACGCGGATCAAGGCAGTGGCGGATCTCACCGGAGAACGTCGGGGACGGCGGCTGGAGTGGTCGGTGGAGAGCGGGGCGGCGCGAATAGGGACGAAGCTCCCGGATCCGGGCGCGAGACGGCAGAATGGCGAGGACCGCGGCGGGGCGGCGCTGCGGATGGGCGGCGGCGGCGGGCGGCGGTGCTGACCGGCGACGGTGGTGCGGTGGCGCCCGATGAGGAGGCGGCGGAGGCACGCCGGAGCACGGCGGCGAACATAGGCGTCGAGGCGGGAGGAGGCGAAGGACGGGCGCGGCGGCACGGGCCCGGCGAGGCCCGGTTCGGCCCGGGGCGAGACGGATCTGGGCCCCGGGCGACCGTCGGTGATGTGGGCGCGGAAATGCCACGTGTCCCCCCCGGATTCGTTGGGTGGCGGCGTGGACACGTCCGTCGATGGCGGGGAAGGTGTCCGGCGGCGCGAGGGGGATTTTTTTAGGGTTTCAACCGAGAATTTGGAGGGGGGATGCATATATATAGGTAGAGGGAGTTTGGAGTGTCCAAATGGAGTGTAGTTTTCACCCACATGATCGTGATCCGACAGCGGAGGACATGGAAGGGGTTTGGATGGGTTTTGGGTCGTTTTGGAGGGGTGTTGGGCTGCAACACACACGAGGCCTTTGCGGTTTCCCGGTTAACCGTTGGAGTATGAAACGGACTCCAAATGACATGAAATTTGACAGGTGGTCTACCGGTGGTGTACCAAGGCCACTTGGCAAATCTCGGTCCATTCCGAGAACGTTTAACACCCGCTCACGAAAAGAGACAAGATGGGTACGCCGGTGCACGTAGGAGTGTCGGAATGCAAAACGGACAACGGGGAAACTGCTCGGATCCAAGAGACGAACACGTATGCAAATGCGATGCACATGATGACATGATATGAAATACATGACATGAACAAAATGCAAAACGAAGACAAAAACCCAACCACAAAGGGCAAAGTCGGAGTTACAATTATGGCAAGTTACATGCGGGGCGTTACAATCTATTTCAAGCAGCATGATCTTGGGTGAGCGGTAGAAATTTTAGTTGGCGCTAGCATAGCGTACCGCGTGTTCCCACAGTGACAATAGAGCCAATGTTGTGTGGTTTTCGATTCGGGGTAGAATTTGCATATGATGGTATGTAGATTGGTTTATGTATTGGCCGATGAGATCGATTGTCAATATGATTGACTGAAGATGGTGTCTGGCATTCAGAATTGTGATATGTTTTTCCATGATCATGTTGCAGAGGTCGTGACACAAATTACCCCTATCGGTCAGTTTCCTCCATCGGGATAGAGAGCGGAACATAAATCCAGCCACAACACGTGAAGACCAATGAGATTGGTCAAATCGGAAAGATGGTCAAAATTTGGTAAATATGATTTGCCGGTGAAAATTCCAGTGTAAAATGCATAGATACTGCGAGGGGCCAGCCCCCTCGACCCCCTTAGGGGCGCTGCCACTAGACACTGTGGGGGGCATAGCCCCCTCGACCCCATTGTGTTTGTCTCTTAGGGCAGCGCACAACTTGTTTTTGCAGGCAATGCTTGTGATTTGGTATAGACCATGAATGTTGCTTGTGTATTATTGTTTCATGACCTGCATGTCTTGAGTGCAGCAATCGGCAGGAGCCATATGATTGTCCAATTATTGTATTAATGACCTGCGTGTCAACATGAGAAGCCATGTAATGTAATTTACTTTCAATAGCTATTAGTTTGTAATAGCATAGTATCTTATGTAACACTTGGCGCTCGACAACATGGCGTGGAGATGGAGATCACCATGAGTACAACCATGCATGGAGATGGAGACCACCATGGGCAGGACGCGCACGTGGAGATGGAGATCACCATGCGCTTTTAAAAGGGGGCTATACCATATCACACATATATGAACTGCCTGTGAAAGTTTATCCCTTTTATGCACCCTTCTTTTGCATGGTAGATGATTTAAGTAGGGTGATCCCTCAGAGAATGTCAAGTATAAATGCCTCCCCAATTGTTGCACCTTCACATATAAAGTACATTTAGTGGTGGGCCTATAAAATTATGGTGCCACTAGATCTCCTTGAAGTGATGGGTTTGTGTCAGACACTTGCATGCGAAGCATTGGTTGACTTTTCATGGCTACCAAAACAGTTTTGGGCCACGAAGCATAGGAATTGGCACGACATGAGATGTCCCCAACAACAAGAGTCGTATTGAGATACGATTAGCAAGAGTTGCTTACCAAGTGATGTTGTCTTCTAGCAGTGATGCAAAAGCTCACTGGTTGCCATGTTGATCTTGGATCTTGAATCACTAAGTATCAACTCAGGGATGTTGATTTTAGTGGGAGTAATGATCTTATTAAAATGTTTAATATGAATTACTCTTCATGAATACATGTCTTAGTGTTTTGCATATTTCTATTGTAGATCAATGGCACCACCTGCTCAAGTTACTTCTTTTGTGTTGAAATCAATCTTGGAAAAAGATAAATTGAATGGAACAAACTTTACCACCTGGTATAGAAACCTGAGAATTGTTCTTAGGCATGAGAAAAGGGAACAAATTCTAGAAAACCTGCCGATAATGCTAATGCCACAACAAGAAAGGCCTACCAGAAACTCGTTGATGAATCAAACGAGATTAGCTATCTCATGATGGCTTCTATGGAGCCTGATTGAAGCAGCAGTTCGAGAATATTGAGGCTTTCGATATGATCGAGAACCTCAAAAGCATGTTTCAAATGCAGGCTAGGACCAAAACGTTCAATGTCTGGCGATACTTGATGGATTTTAAGATGAAAGAAGGTGATACACTGAGCCCACATGTGATCAAGATGATTGGGTACATGCAAGCTTTGGATCGGTTGGGCTTCCCACTTGGGGACGAGTTGTTCACAGATACAATTCTGGGTTCTCTTCTGGATAGCTATGGGACGTTCATCTCGAACTACCATATGCATGGGATGGAAAAGAAGCTCACTGAATTGCATGTGACGCTCAAGGTACCAGAGTAGGACATTAAGAAAGGTACGCATCGTCAAGGGTTGATGGTGCAAAACTCGGCTAAGTTCAAGAAGAGCTGGTCCAAGAAAAAGGCTAAGGCAAAGGGCAAGGAGAAGGAGGCAACTCCAACTACCGCCACTGCTCCTAAGTCAGGGATAGCCTTGGGGACTGTTTGCTTTCATTGCAAGGAACCCAGACACTGTAAAAGGACTCCAGCAAATGGCTTGCCGAGAAGGGCAAGAAGACTGGAAGTATGACTTCTTCACATACACTTGTTGTATATATTATAGACATTTATCTTGCTGGTGTTTCTAGTATCTCTTGGGTATATGATACTGGATCGGTTTTTCACATATGCAACTCGATGCAGAGGCTAAGAAGAACTAGGAATGTCGCAAGAGGAGAAGTTGATATTCGCGTCGGGAATAAAGCAAGAGTTACTGCATTGGCTATCGGCACTATGCAGCTTAATTTACCTTCAAGATTTGTAATGGAACTTGATAATTGTTATTATGTTCCTACTTTGAATCGAAACATTATTTCTACCTCATGTTTGATGAGACAAGGTTATGAATTCAGTATTAAGTACAATGGTTGTTCTATTTACTTGAATAATATGTTTCATGGCTTTGCACCCATTGTGAAGGGTAATTTATCCTAGATCTTGAAGGTGAGTTAGTCTATAACAAAAATGCCAAGAGGCATAAGCCTAATGACATAAATCTGACTTACATCTAGCATTGTCGACTAGGACACATTAGTCAAAAGCGCATGAAGAAGCTCCATGGTGATGGAATTCTAACTCCGTTTGATTTTGAATCATTTGAGACATGTGAGTCTTGTCTACGCGGCAAGATGACTAAGACTCCTTTTGCAAAGAGTTGCGAGAGGGCATCCGAGCTGTTGGAACTTATACATAGTGATGTATGTGGACCAATGAGCACGACAACCAGAGGTAGTTTCCAATAGTTCGTGACTTTTATCGGTGACTTGAGTAGATATGGATATGTCTACTTGATGAGGCACAAGTTAGAAACTTTTGGAAAGTTCAAGGAGTTTCAGACAAAGTAGAAAATCAACTCGGCAAGAGAATCAAACTTCTACGATCTGATCGTGGCGGTGACTATATGAGCCAGGAGTTTGATGATCATCTGAAGAGTCATGGAATAGTTCCACAACTGACTCCTCCGGGTATGCCACAGAGAAATGGTGTGTCAGAATGGAGGAATCGGACTCTGTTGGACATGGTCCGATCAATGATGAGTCAGTCAGATTTACCCTTGTCATTCTGGGGATACGCTCTAGAAACTGAAGCTTTCACATTAAACAGGGTACCATCTAAGTCCGTAGATAAGACACCATATGAGATAAGGACTGCGAAGAGTCATAGTTTCTCTTTTATGAAAGTTTGGGGATGTGAAGCATATGTCAAGCGACTCCAGTCAGACAAGCTCAGACCCAAATCAGACAAGTGCATATTCCTGGGATATCCGAGGGAAACCTTGGGGTATTACATCTACAACCGTGAAGAGGGAAAAGTGTTTGTCGCTCGACATGGATTTTTCCTTGAGAAAGAGTTTCTTAATAGGAAAGCTAGTGGGAGTGATAGAGGCAAAGGTGTCATGTCTTTCGATGAGATGGTGGCTATCGTTTTGGAGGAAGTCGACTTTGACAATCCGACTACGAACGTGCGAGGACGTCGCGCCTTAGAAATCGCTAAACCAACTCCGAGAGGTTATTGACCATGCCGGAGCATGATCAACCTGACCACGAAGGTCTGTTTCCTGCAGGCAAATGAAGAACAAACAAGAAACTACGATTGCAATCTGGATATTACGAATATAAGATGAAAGCTTTATTGATCAAGGTGGGGTTCTGTTGGGGATATAACTATCAGTTATGACCCGCCCAGAAGGGGCCGGGTCAGCCCCAATGGCGGGTTACACAAGAAGCCCAGTAAGCATTCAAGATGATCGTTTATTAAATCTTATAGAAGGCCCAAAGGCCTGGAGGCGGCTTAAAGCCTGATATTATAAACTGCCGTATGTAAGGAAAGACATGTAAAGAAAGGCATGAAAAGGAAGTCACCGAGCCGGACACGATTATGAGCCGGCCGGGACTTTGTAGGCCACCAGGAGTCAACCCGTGTATATAAGGGGACGACCCGGTGGCGGCTTAGGGCAAGAAACAAGAGATCGATAACCAAGCCGGCGAGTTAAGCCTCTTGGTGATCGAAACCCCAGCAATACCAACACAACTAGACATAGGCTTTTACCTTCATCGTAAGGGGCCGAACTAGTATAAAACCTCTCATGTCCTTTGTCCCGATTAACCCCTTTAAGCTTCCTAGTTGCGATGGCCCTATGACTAAGTCCTTCCACTAGGACATCTGCCGTGACAATTCCACGACAGTTGGCGCCCACAGTGGGGCCAGCGCACGGTGGATTTGAGTTCTTGAAGGGCAACTTCGAAGGGCTCAAGGGATACGCTTTGGGCCGGATGACCAAGAGTCATCGCGGCAAGCTCTACATCGACGACGAAGGCTGGGGCCCCGAGGCCGGCTCAATTGAGTATGGGTACCGGGTCCCCTTCGGCGGAATTCACGTCTTCATCGGCCGGATCGGCGAGTCAGGCCCTGAGCCGGACGACCACACCAACCTCATCGAAACGGCTCAGCGCGCAATGATCACCCGTGTTCAATCTGTCGTGAAGCATGCCTTCATAGGCTGCCTCCACGGTGGTGAATACTCTGAAGGATCGGTGGAGGGCGGTGAGACGGCCGTCTGTTCTGACACTGCATCATCAACGGGCGAGACGGACTATTTGTACCAGCTGCAGGACGGCATGCTCGGGGGCTGTTCCGATGGCAGCAGTATTCCGGACCCTCCTGAGCCGCCGAATTGGGTCGGAGTCTTCATGGCAGGGACACAGCCCGGGCAGAACTCTACAGCAGCGGCGGCAACAGCTACCGGGTCAGCTGCAGCCGGGTCAGGAGACCCCGCGCGCCCCCCAGCTCAGATTCTAATGGACCTCATGGATAAACTAACGACTCTGTTGACTGCCACGGTAGAGCCGGCGGATAAAGCCCAGCATGACGCAGAGGTGGCACGCGTACGTGAAGAGATGGTGCAAGCTAAGGAAAATCTAGCCGCAGAGGAAGTCAGGATGGCAGCGGAACGGGCGGCTCTGGACGTTCATGCCCAACAGCTCCAAGCAGAGACCTTCCGGCTCTCGGTGGATCTGAACGCGTCAAACGAGGTCATGAGGAGAAGACATCAGAAAAATCAATCACATCTACCTCTGACGCTTGATCCTAGGAACCTATTCCATACACCCGGAGCTGGCGGAAGCAACCCGCCGGAGGCACACCGGATCACGACAGCCGGCGCGCCGGTTCAGCCGCGTGCCATGGAACCACCTCGTATAATTACCGCTCCACCTCACTATGTACCGACACCACCGGGTCACTTCTCCAACCCCTTGGAAAACCTCATCGCAACGTCGGCTTGTTTGGTGGCTCTCCAATGGAAGGCGACTCACCGGCGGCGATTGAAATGCGGAGGGTAAGAGAACTTCTTCAAACAGCTCTGGCACAGCAGGATGCGTACTCCTACAGTCGAGACAGGATCCATTCAACTCCTCGCCCAAGCCGGAGCCCGAGCTACAGTAGGCATATGGAGTCCGTAGACATGTCAAGCAACGCCACAACCGGCCACAGAGGCATGAGCCGGTGCGGGCTGGAGCCCTTAACCTGGCGGATCAGGAGAAGATTCGACAAGAGGCCGAACGAGCGGTTCAAATGGCAGCAGAACAGGTGGCTCATCAAACTTTTCCGGCTTATCCAGCAACCTCGGTCGAGGCAGGAGTGGCCACAAGAACCGGAGGCGGCCCTTGCTTGGTGCCGGCCATACGTAATGAGCGTCTGCCGAAGGACTTTAAGGGGCCCCATAAGGTGCCTAATTACACGGCTGACTTACAGCCCGGGGCTTGGATTGAGAGTTATGAGATGGCTATGGAGATGTTGGAGGTCAGCGACGCAGCAATGGCCAAGTATTTCACTATGATGTTGGATGGAACAGCTCGTACTTGGTTGAAGGGATTGACACCCAATTCCATCGGCTCATGGGCGGAGTTAAAGGCCTGGTTCATCCAGAACTTCAAAGACACGTGTAAGCAGCCCATGTCGATTGTGG
Source organism: Triticum urartu (assembly GCF_056163025.1). Taxonomy (NCBI): domain Eukaryota; kingdom Viridiplantae; phylum Streptophyta; class Magnoliopsida; order Poales; family Poaceae; genus Triticum; species Triticum urartu. The sequence continues at coordinate 268,993,169 of NC_141875.1, forward strand.
ACCTGACCAATTGCAAGCAAGAGGATGGTGAATCCACAACCCATTGGGTGCGCCGAGTCAAGGAGATAATACATTCATCTGATAAGATGGATGCCGGCTCAGCAGTCTTAATGTTGGAGAAAAATTGATGTCTTGATCCTCTGAAGTAGAAGCTGGGCAGCTCAAGCGTGACTGCAATGACATGGGTCAGTTGATGGCGGCTCTCGTCAAGTATGCTGATTCGGATAGTACCAAAGACCCGGTGTCTGACGAAGAAAGGACAGCGAAGGGAAAGAAGAACGACAACGGCAAGGGTCACCAGCATAACCCAGCAAATCAAGGAGGTAATAAATGTAAGGCTGATGAGTTTGTTGCTAACACCAATGCACAGGGCGGAAATCAACGGCGCAAGGGCAGAAAACCCCCTCGGTCGGGCGGGTCAGGTCCCACCCTTGAGCAATTATTGAATGAGCCTTGTCCAAAGCACGACACCCGGGAGAAGCCAGCCACCCACCTGTGGAAAGATTGTACGATCATGAAGGCGTTTAAAAATTCAAACGCGTTTGATGGAGGTCACGGCGCAAGTGGCGGCTCAGGTGGAGGCGGTTTCCAAGGCCCGGGCGCCGGCTCAGGTGGAGGAGGATTCCACGGTCAGGGCCATCCTGGTAACCAAGGAGGATATAATCCGCAACCCGACCAAGGTAATCAGCAGCAGCAGTCCGGATATCAGAGCAACCCGAAGCAGCTGAATAGTGGGCAATACCAAGTATTCACCACTAGCTTATGTAAGAGAGACTAGAAGCTTTACAAGAGGGCCGTCAATGTCATTGAGCCGGCGATTCCAAGTTACTTACGTTGGTCAGAGCAACCTATTGTGTGGAGCAGAGAGGATCACCCACCCCGGGTCGATAATCCGGGTCACTTGGCTTTGGTAGTGGTGCCTCAGGTTGGTGGATACAAATTCACTAAGGTACTCATGGATGGAGGCAGCAGCATCAACATCCTCTACTATGAGACGTTTCGCCGAATGGGATTGACTGATAAGAGTCTTAAACAATCCAACACTGTTTTTCACGGTGTTGTTCCTGGCAAGTCGGCATACCCAGTGGGTAAGATTGAACTAGAAGTAGCCTTTGGGGATGAGTATGACTCCAGAGCAGAAAAATTAACCTTTGTGGTGGTTAAGATCAAAAGCCCGTATCATGCTCTATTTGGACGACCGGCTTATGCCAAATTCATGGCTCGGCAGTGTTATGTGTATTTGCAGCTTAAGATGCCGGGTTATAAGGGCACCATTATAGTACACGGGAGCCAGAAAATAGCTTTGGAGTGTGAAGAAGGTGATGCTGCCTATGCTGAATTTGTCTGTGCAACAGAGGAGTTAAAGTTTTACAAAGATCATGTTGACCCGGCAGACATGACGTCACTAAAGAAACCAACAACAGAGCATGAGCCGGTGTTGAAGTTCAAATCAGCTGATGACACCAAGATGGTTGACTTTGTGCCTGGCGACCCATCCAAGCAGTTCATCATCAGTGCAAACTTGGATCCAAAATAGGAAAGCGCGCTCATTGAGTTCATCCATGAGAACCGGGACATCTTCGCATGGAAACCTTCAAACATGTCGGGTGTCCCGAGGGAACTCGCTGAGCACACTCTCAATATTGATCTAAAGTTTAAACCTGTCAGACAGTTTCTCCGACGGTTCAATGAAGAAAGGCGCAAGGCCATTAGAGAAGAGGTGGCCCGGCTTTTGGCAGCTGGGTTCATTGTAGAAGTCTTTCACCCAGAGTGGTTAGCCAACCCAGTGCTTGTACTCAAAAAGAATGGCACCTGGCATATGTGTGTGGATTACACTGATCTGAACAAGGCTTGTCCAGCTGATCCTTTTGCCCTCCTCGTATTGATCAGATCATTGATGCTACGGCGGGTTGCGCACGTTTGAGTTTCTTGGATGCTTATTCTGGTTATCATCAGATCAAGATGGCAGTCAAAGATCAGGAGAAGACGGCTTTATTATCACTCCTTTTGGAGCTTTCTGCTATGTGTCTATGCCTTTTGGGCTTAAGAGTGCCCAGGAGACTTACCAATGGTGTGTGAAGAATTGTCTTCACGATCAAATTGGGCGTAATGTTCATGCTTATGTGGATGATATAGTGGTAAAATCCATGAAAGAGGAAACCTTGGTCGCAGATCTGAAAGAGACTTTCGATAATCTCCGGGTCTACAAAATGATGCTTAACCCGGCCAAGTGTGTTTTTGGAGTCCCAGACGGCAAGCTCTTGGGTTTTTTGGTATCTAACCGAGGTATTGAAGCTAACCCGAAGAAAATCAAGGCAATTACATCCCTGGCCAAACCAACATGCATCAATGACATTCAATGACTGGCGGGTCGTGTTGCTGCTTTGAGCCGGTTCATAAGCCGGTTAGGGGAGAAGGCAATGCCTCTGTATCAGATGATGAAGAAAACAGATGATTTTGTTTGGAGCGATGCTGCAAACTCTGCTTTTGAAGATCTGAAGACACAACTTGCTGAGTCGCCGGTCCTGGCTTCTCCAGTTGAGAAAGAGTCGCTGCTATTATACGTGGCTGCCAACTCACGAGCTGTTAGTGTGTCTATTGTGGTGGAGCGCAAGGAGGCTGGCAAGGAGCATCCGGTTCAACGGCCGGTTCACTATGTCAGTGAGGTGCTAATTGAATCCAAGCAACAATATCCACATTGACAGAAGCTCGTATATGGGGTGTTCATGGTGAGCCGGAAGCTTAAACATTATTTTCAAGGTCATTCAATCACTGTGCTTAGCTCTGCTCCTTTGGGGGATATCATTCAAAACAGAGAAGCCACTGGACAAGTTGCCAAGTGGGCCATTGAGCTTGGGTCTCACGGGTTGAAGTATGTACCACGTACTGCGATCAAATCTCAAGCACTAGTTGACTTTATTAATGATTGGACAGAGATGCAGATGCCAGAGGAGAAACCAGACAACATGTATTGGACTATTCATTTTGATGGGTCTAGACAGTTGGAAGGCTTGGGGGATGGAGTTGTTTTAACCTCTCCTCTAGGTAACAAGTTTTGTTATGTGTTACGGCTGATGTTTCCTTGCACTAACAACACAGCAGAGTATGAGGCCTTGCTCCATGGTCTTCAAGTGGCAAAAGAGATGAGTTTGAGCTAGGTCAGATGTCTTGTCGACTCAGATTTAGTGGCTCAACAGGTATCAGGCAAGTGGGATTCCAAGGATCCTCTCATGGCGGCTTATCGCCGGGAAGTTGATGCTGTTGCAGGGCATTTTAAAGGTTATCAAGTGGAGCACATTGACCGTAGGAAGAATGAAGCGGCTGATGCTTTAAGCCGGTTGGGGTCTCAGCGTAAGGCGGTACCACCTAACACCTTTTTGGATGTTTTGCATAACCCGTCTGTCAAGTTGCCCACAGAAGAAGATTTAGTTGTTCCTGACCCGGAGGCGCAGTTGGTGGCGGCTCTTCATGTCATCACAGATTGGACAGTACCGTTCTTGGCTTACATGGCCCGGGGAGAGTTGCCAGCGGATGAGACCCTGGCTCGACAGATAACCCGGCGGTCTAAATCAATGACGATTTCGGATGGAGAACTATACCATCGCAGCGTCTCTGGAGCGTTTCAACGGTGTGTTTCCCCTGAAGAAGGCCAAGAAATACTTCGTGAGATCCATGAAGGCGATTGTGTTCATCACGCCGGGTCAAAATCTCTAGTGGCCAAAGCTTTTCGTCACGGTTTTTACTGACGGCTCACGCTGATGCAGAGGATCTGGTCAGCAGATGTGATGGATGTCAAAAAATTGCATGACGAGCACATGTTCCGGCTCAAGAGCTCCGGATGATTCCAATCACTTGGTCGTTTGCGGTCTGGGGGCTTAACATGGTGGGGTCCTTCAAAAGGTCTAAGGATAAAAAGACACATCTTTTAGTAGCAGTTGACAAATTCACAAAGTGGGTTGAGGCAGAACCAGTGAGTAAGTGTGATGCGGCCACGGCGGTTCAGTTCATGAAAAAGGTGATCTTCCGTTTTGGTTTTCCACACAGCATCATCACCGACAATGGCACTAATCTATCCCAAGGGGCTATGGAGGAGTTTTGTCAACGTGAGCATATCCGGCTTGATGTTTCTTTTGTAGCTCATCCTCAATCCAATGGTCAAGCTGAGAGAGCAAATCAGGAAATTTTAAAAGGGCTCAAACCCCGGCTTATCGTTCCCTTACAGCGAACGCCGGGTTGTTGGGTAGAGGAATTACCCTCGGTGTTGTGGAGTATCAATACCACACCTAACAGGTCTACAGGTTACACACCTTTCTTCATGGTGTATGGAGCAGAAGCAATGTTTGTTGGGGAACGTAGTAATTTCAAAAAAATTCCTATGCACACGCAAGATCATGGTGATGCATAGCAACGAGAGGGGAGAGTGTGATCTACGTACCCTTGTAGACCGACAGCGGAAGCGTTAGCACAACGCGGTTGATGTAGTCGTACGTCTTCACGGCCCGACCGATCAAGCACCGAAACTACGGCACCTCCGAGTTCTAGCACACGTTCAGCTCGATGACGATCCCCGGACTCCGATCCAGCAAATTGTCGGGGAAGAGTTCCGTCAGCACGACGGCGTGGTGACGATCTTGATGTACTACCGTCGCAGGGCTTCGCCTAAGCACCGCTACAATATTATCGAGGATTATGGTGGAAGGGGGCACCGCACACGGCTAAGAATATGATCACGTGGATCAACTTGTGTGTCTATGGGGTGCCCCCTGCCCCCGTATATAAAGGAGTGGAGGAGGGAAGGGCCGGCCCTCTCTATGGCGCGCCCTAGGGGAGTCCTACTCCCACCGGGAGTAGGATTCCCCCTTTCCTAGTCAAACTAGGAGTCCTTCCATGTAGTAGGAGTAGGAGACAAGGAAGGGGAAGAGGGAAGAGAAGGAAGGAAGGAGGGGGCGCAGCCCCTCCCCCTAGTCCAATTCGGACTAGGCCTCGGGGGGGGCGCGGCCTGCCTCTCCCTCTCCCCTAAAGCCCAATAAGGCCCATATACTTCTTCTCCCGTATTCCCGTAACTCCCCGGTACTCTGAAAAATACCCGAACCACTCGGAACCTTTCCGATGTCCGAATATAGTCGTCCAATATATCGATCTTTACGTCTCGACCATTTCGAGACTCCTCGTCATGTCCCCAATCTCATCCGGGACTCCGAACTCCTTCGGTACATCAAAACTCATAAACTCATAATATAACAGTCATCGAAACCTTAAGCGTGCGGACCCTACGGGTTCGAGAACAATGTAGACATGACCGAGACACATCTCCGGTCAGTAACCAATAGCGGAACCTGGATGCTCATATTGGCTCCCACATATTCTACGAAGATCTTTATCGGTCAGACCGCATAACAACATACGTTGTTCCCTTTGTCATCGGTATGTTACTTGCCCGAGATTCGATCGTCGGTATCTCAATACCTAGTTCAATCTCGTTACCGGCAAGTCTCTTTACTCGTTCTGTAATAAATCATCTCGCAACTAACTCATTAGTTGCAATGCTTGCAAGGCTTATGTGATGTGCATTACCGAGAGGGCCCAGAGATACCTCTCCGACAATCGGAGTGACAAATCCTAATCTCGAAATACGCCAACCCAACATTTACATTTGGAGACACCTGTAGAGCTCCTTTATAATCACCCAGTTACGTTGTGACGTTTGGTAGCACACAAAGTGTTCCTCCGGCAAACGGAAGTTGCATAATCTCATAGTCATAGGAACATGTATAAGTCATGAAGAAAGCAATAGCAACATACTAAACGATCGGGTGCTAAGCTAATGGATTGGGTCATGTCAATCACATCATTCTTCTAATGATGTGATCCTGTTAATAAAATAACAACTCTTTTGTTCATGGTTAGGAAACATAACCATCTTCGATTAACGAGCTAGTCAAGTAGAGGCATACTAGTGACACTCTGTTTGTCTATGTATTCACACATGTATTATGTTTCCGGTTAATACAATTCTAGCATGAATAATAAACATTTATCATGATATAAGGAAATAAATAATAACTTTATTATTGCTTCTAGGGCATATTTCCTTCAATGTTGCCTAGTGACATCTGTCATGACTCGCCTCGTGTGGCAGCCTATGTTGAAGCTGATAATGAACAAGCCAGACAGGATGCACTTGACTTGTTAGATGAAGAAAGAGACTTAACAGCGGCTCGATCAGCAATTTATCAACAGGACCTGCGCCGTTATCACAGCCACCGGGTTAAGTCCAGGACTTTTCAGGAAGGCGACCTGGTGCTCCGGCTCATCCAGGATCTGTCTGTAACATCCCAAATTTTCAATTTGGAATGTTATACACTAGATCATCATTGCATATCATATTTATTGCATTTTGGTTCATCCTAGAAATTTCACGCAACTCAAGGACCCTCGGAGAGAGTTGGGGATTTCGTTATTTTCATATTTGAGTTGTCTCAAATTTTGAAAATAGGATCATTTGATTTTATTTATTTTATCTTCAATTATTTCTATTAAAAAAATTAAGAGAGAGGGAATAAAATGACTTTCCCAAAATAAAGAAATATTGGAGATTTAATCAAAAAATCAACCAAGATTTTTTTGGTTTTATTTGCTATTTTATTTGAATTTAGGAAAAATGCACGTTTTTCAAAATTGCATTTAGGCCCCAAATAAATGTTCATCCTGTGCGGCTTGATTTTAGAAGCCGGGGAAAATTTATTTCGGGATTTTTGGAGTCTTTTTAGTATTCCTTTTGTTTTTTTTCCGAGCATAATTATTTAAAAAAAAAGAGTCCGAACCGACCTTGGGTCGTAACCGGCCAGGACTCGGCCTGGCCGGGACTCTTATAGCACCCCGAGGCCCCAAGGCCAGCCCAAGCCGCGCCCCCGCCCTGAAACCCTAACCCTAGGCCGCCGCCGTCGCCCGTGCGCCGCCGCCCGCCACCTCGCCGGACCGCCGCTGGAGGTAGTTTTCCGCCGCCGGTTTTTTTAGAAAACTGATCGGTTTTCCGTCAATTTTGTTTGTTTTTTTAGTTTTGGTTTTTTTAATTAGATCGGTTTTTTCGGTTTATTTAATTAGCTAGCGTTCGTCCGTTCGTTCGTTTTAACGAACGTTCATCATTTCTTTTTTCTCGGATTAAATCCGCGATTTTTCAGATTTCGATTTCTGATTCGATTTTCGTTTTAGTCTAACTTTTCGCTCGTTTATCGGAATCAGGTGATTCAAGCGCCTGGAGTTTCGCCTAGAAACCCTCTTTCCGTTTAACCAACTCAAACAAGTTTTTGAAACTGTAAAAATTGCCCTAGATCCAGAATAGTAAACGAAGCTTGTTTCTTTTGCCGTTTGTCTTTCCTTGCTTCGTTTGTTTTGATTCTTTTTGCCAACCGGAGTTCTTAAGTTGAACTTTCTGGATAGATCTCTTATTTGAGTTTTACCTGTGCATTAGTTGAGTACTTATTGTATGCTTGTTTGTTTGCGATAGAGTACCCGGAGTGCGCCGCTTGCTACTTCGAACCGCTAGGTTTCCCGGATCATCAGCAAGGCAAGTAACACTTTGATCATGTTTTCCCTCTACCCAGTTTTATTGCATTAGATCAATTCTCACACATTGCATGATTAGGATCTAATTAAATTATGGGTTTGGGAAGTAGATGAGGTAATACCTATTACATGTTTCTTTATCAAACCTTTGGGAGTTACTTCTACGTTTGCTTATTATGCCATGCTATGCTAGTAGACGTGGATTGGGTGAGTGTATCCATGACAGATGTGAGATTGTTAATTAATGGTTTATTTAAGGTGGGAACTTAAATACACATCTGCGTGGATTGAGGCACCTGGGTATTCTAGCGATTGCCTGTTTTCTTTATGGACCGCCACCCAGGCTCAAAGGGATCATGAGATTATTCATGCTAGAAACTTCCGTGTGCAGCCACAAGCTATTATGGGCTCTAGCATAGTTGATTAAGTTGTGCGAACTCTTACAGTGGTAGACTAGCAGATGTAGGGGAAAGTAGGTGTAACGGTCTACCCGATCGTAAGGTGCTAGCGCTTCTGAAAGACTATGTCTCGGTCATCCGTTTTCTCAAACACCATGTAGTGCGAGAAACCAAACGGAGGCGATCGAGTCTTTTGGGGAAAAGTGTGCAAACCTCTGCAGAGTGTATAAACTAATCATGATTAGCCGTGTCCCTGGTTATGGACATCTTGAGTATCTAGTACCTGGATTATCATGTGAATTTCAACATGTTACTCTAAAATTAATTTTGTTGGGTTTTGTTTAATGATGATGCTTAATTGGGATTGAGAATGTTGTCAACCATTCTCAATGTTTAACAACTACCATGATAGTTAAATAAAATTTATTCCTTTGCAGTAGGGAAAAATTGGGTTTACACAAAATTGTAACCATAGAGCCTTTCACCAGCCAAATATGCATATAGAATAGCCTATTTCATTCCATTACTCTCTATGTGTTATTTTGCCAGCATATTCCATGTGCTGACCAGTTTCGGGCTGCAACATTAATGTTGCAGACTTTTCAGACGACGATTAAGGTGTTTTTAGGTCGTGGTTCTATACTCAGTGATGCCGTTGGAGTTGATGGACTCACTTATCTTCCAAGCCTTCCGCTGTTATCGTTATTAGATGGCCTTAAGCCATATTTATTATAATAAGTTCTCTTTTGAGACACTCGATGTAAATAGTGTGTGGTTGCTACTTTGTTATAAATCCTTCAAGTATTGTGTGGTGTCAGCATTACTGATCTAGGGATGACACCTGAGCACAGAGATTGGACCGTTTGAGGTCTGGTCGCTACAAGATGGTATCAAAGCACATGCTGACTATAGGACACGACCACTAAGCTAAAGACCTAGATCACTACTCACTCTCTTCTCTTTCTGACTTCTCATCTTTTCTACTCTTTTAGGATGGCGGATGCAAGGAACAAGTTCACGCAACCGGATGAAGATACACCCTTTGGACGTCACTTGAAGGAAGTCACTAGATACCTGAACATAGGAGTACCAAGCTTCACCGGAACCTACAACGCCACTTTACCTGAAGAAGAGCGTTGGATGATTCAAGTTCAAGTTCCATGAAGGATGTTCATGCCAGTCACTGAGCCCATAGAGTTTTATTTTGATGCACCAACTTGGAGTCTAGGAAAGAGCATGGCAGCTCACATCGCCATGGGACACATTGGAGAAGTCTACCGCTATGATCTCAAGGATACTATCTACCAGATTTATGGGCGCCGAGATGAGCACTGGGAGATGATCAGCACCAGAAAGGATAGATCAGTTGCAGCTTTTATCCAGGAGTTAAACCAGCACATTCGACGTCAGGAGAACCAGATGTGCGCCGACATGATAGATCTGAAGAAGGCGAGGACAAGAATCAAGGAACTAGAGGAAGAACTCAAGGCTACACGTGAAGATTTTGAAGAGGAAATCGAAGTATTAGTGGAGAAGAATGACGATCTGATCAAGAAGATCGAAATATTTATGGGAGGCCCTACACCAGTAGAAGAAGATGAAGAGCCCAAGGAGATTCGTCCGGAAGACTACATCATCATCAACGACACTGACTCGGATCCAGACGATAGCGATGATGACTATGTTGATGAAGCTGGAGCAGATATAATGGAGTCTGCAACCGAAGAATATTTCTAGTAGACCACCTCATCAGTAGTAGTGGTCCACCATGTAAATATAGTAGTCCGAGCACTTTTGTGATAGTTAGATAGATTGTATGCCCTTGTTTGATTGATTGAATGAAGTGAATTGTTTTCTTTTGCCTCATGTGCATATGGGTAGTGTTTTCCCTTTAGACCCCCTCTATTCTTAAATCTCATCATTTCTAAAACCCTCAGATGCCTCCGAGACGTGACCCCGGATTTACCTTCCCACCGGAGCTCGCCCAGTTGATCCAGCAGTAGAACACATTGATGCAGTTGCTAGTCCAGAATCAGAATCAGGGGAACAACAACAAAAACCCACCACCACCACCTGTTGATCACTTAGCTCGTTTTCTTAGGCTGAATCCGCCGGTGTTTTCCAGTAGCACCGAGCCGATAGTAGCAGATGATTGGCTCCGCAAGACAGCTAGAGAGTTGACCACAGCAGGATGCACGGATGCGAAAAAGGTGAAGTTTGCCGCACATCAGCTTGAAGGCCCCGCAACATCATGGTGGGAGAATTTCACAGCCACTTTCCCTGTCGACACTGTCACGTGGGACTAGTTTCAGTAGGCTTTTCGAACTGCCCATGTTTCAGCAGGAGATATGGCCATGAAGAAGTGAGAGTTTTCGCAACTTGCGCCAAGGAGGACGGACAGTTGGCCAGTATGTGGAGGACTTTAGTAAATTAGCACGTTATGCCCAGATGACGTTGCTACGGATGCAGCTAAGCAGGAGAAGTTTCTGGAAGGACTGAATGATGAGTTGAGCATGCAGTTGATGGTAGCAACCTTCAACAATTACCAGGAGTTGGTAGATCGTGCTCTCATGATTGAAGGGAAGCAGCAGCAGATTGACAATCGCAAGAGGAAGTATGGACAAGGGAAGCACAATTCAGGAGCTCAGCAGAAGCCACGTTGTACCCCTAGACCGGGAGGACATTTTCAGCATACCCATGGAGGAGGTAGCTCGCACAATAACAATGGCACCAAGAATGGTAATGGGAATGGAGGAAGCAACGGCCAGAACCGCACCAACCCATCGACCCCAGCCAAGAGAGACATGAGCAAAGTCACTTGTTTTAAGTGCCAGAAGACCGGACATTATGCCAATGAATGTCCTCAATCACAGAATCGTAATGGCAATGGAAGCTCTGGGAAGAAGCCAAACCCTTTCAACAGGGGACAGGTGAACCACGTTAACGTGGAGGAGGTTGAAGAGCAGCCGGATGCAGTAATCGGTAAGTTTTTGGTTAAGTCATTTACTGCACTCGTTCTTTTTGATACCGGTGCATCGCATTCATACATATCAAGGGGATTTGTGGATAAGTATAACATGCCCACCAAAGTTCTTAGAACACCTATGTTAGTAAGCTCACCAGGAGTGGAGTATATGGCCAGCCAAGGATGTTTTCAAGTGCCAGTAAGTATAGGTAGGCATGTGTTTCCCTTGGATTTGATAATATTGGAATCACAAGGTTTGGATGTAATTCTGGGTATGGATTGGTTGTCGATGTATGGAGGAAACATCGATTGCGCTAGTAAGTCGATCTTGCTTACCACCCTAGAAGGGAGAAGGATGAAGTATGTATCCCGGCATGTGCCGAAGAGGACTCAAGTAAATTGTTTAACAGGAGTTGTGCAGGAGGAACTACCAGTAGTGAAGGATTTCCCCGATGTATTTCCAGAAGAGTTGCCAGGCATGCCACCGGATAGAGATATTGAGTTTTTGATTGAGCTTTTGCCAGGCACAGGGCCAATATCAAAGAGACCATATAGGATGCTCGCAAAGGATTTGGTGGAGATTAAGAAGCAGATTAAGGAGTTACTGGATAAAGGATATATTCGCCCAAGTTCTTCGCCTTGGGGATCGCCAGTACCTCTAGTGGAGAAGAAGGATGGATCGTTAAGGATGGTTGTTGATTATCGAGGATTGAATGAAGTAACCATCAAGAACAAGTACCCACTACCAATGATCAATGATCTGTTTGATCGATTGCAAGGAGCTAAGGTATTTTCCAAGATCGATCTGTGATCAGGATACCATCAGTTGAAGATTCGAGAATAGGATATACCTAAGACGGCTTTTACCACCAGGTATGGGCTGTACCAGTATATTGTTATGTCATTTGGTCTGACTAACGCACCTGCATATTTTATGAACATGATGAACAAAGTGTTTATGGAGTTCTTGGATAAGTTCGTCGTAGTGTTCATTGATGATATCCTGGTTTACTCGAAGAATGAAGAGGAGCATAAGGAGCATTTGCGTTTGGTTCTTGGAAAGCTCAGAGAACATCAATTATATGCCAAGTTTAGCAAATGTGAGTTTTGGTTGAAAGAAGTTGGATTTCTCGGACACGTTATATCCGAAGAAGGTATAGCAGTAGATCCCACTAAAGTTGATATTGTGACCAATTGGAAAGCCCCAACAACAGTTGGAGAGATCCGGAGTTTTCTTGGACTCGCAGGATACTACCGGAGGTTTATTGAGAATTTCTCAAAGATTGCGAAGCCTATGACGGAGTTGTTGAAGAAGGATACCAAGTTCAAATGGACTGAGGAATGTGAGGCTAGTTTCCAGGAGTTGAAAAACGTTTGGTTACCTCACCAGTGTTGATTTTACCAGATCAGACCAAGGATTATGAGGTGTATTGTGATGCTTCATGTCGAGGACTTGGAGCAGTGCTTATGAAGGAAGGAAGAGTTGTTTCATATGCCTCACGGCAGCTTAAGCCCCATGAGTTGAATTATGCTACGCATGATTTGGAGTTAGCAGCCGTAGTGCATGCATTGAAGACTTGGAGACATTTTCTGATTGGAAACCATTGTGAGGTGTACATGGATCACAAGAGTTTGAAGTGTATTTTCACCCAGAAGGAGTTGAACCTCGGACAAAGGAGATGGTTGGAGCTCATCAAGGATTATGATATGAAATTGCATTATCACCCCGGAAAGGCTAACATAGTAGCTGACGCGTTAAGCCGTAAGAGCCATGTCAACACCCTAATGACGGGAGATTTACCAAGGGAGTTAGCCGAAAATCTTCAAGAGCTATGTTTGGAAATAGTTCCAAGAGGCTATGTAGCAACATTGGAGATTCAGTCTACTTTGATGGATAAGATCAGAGAAGCTCAAAAGACTGACAAGGAGATTGCTTCTATTAAGGAGAAAATGAGCAAAGGAAAAGCTAAGGGATTTCGTGAGGATGAGCACGATACCTTATGGTTTGAAGACCGTGTCTATGTACCAAATGATTCAGAGATCAGGAAGTTAATTCTACAAGAGGCCCATGATTCACCATATTCAATTCACCCAGGAAATACCAAGATGTATTTGGATTTGAAGGATATTTTCTGGTGGACCGAAATGAACAAGGATATTGCAGAATATGTAGCAGTTTGTGATGTATGTCAGAGAGTAAAGGTAGAGCATCAGAAGCCAGCCGGATTGCTATAGCCATTGCCGATACCCGTATGGAAGTGGGATAAGATAGGCATGGATTTTATTACAGGATTTCCCAGAACACGTTCAGGCTATGACTCGATATGGGTTGTAGTCGATCGTTTGACAAAGGTAGCTCATTTCATTCCAGTGAAGACTACCTATACCAGTGCAAAGTTGGCAAAGATATATATGACCAGAATCGTTTGTCTACATGGAGTTCCAAGGAGAATAGTATCAGATAGAGGAACCCAATTTACCTCAAAGTTCTGGAATCAGTTGCATGAAACTTTGGGTACCAGACTGGAGTTTAGCACAGCTTTCCACCCGCAGACAGATGGACACACCGAGAGAGTCAATCAGATTTTGGAGGATATGCTAAGAGCTTGTGTGCTAGATTACGGATCTAGCTGGGACGAGAATTTGCCGTATGCAGAGTTCTCTTACAACAATAGTTACCAATCCAGTTTGAAGATGGCCCCTTTCGAAGCCCACGCCGCCGTCGCCCGCCGCCGCGCCGCCTCGCCGGACCGCCGTCGGTTTTTTTAGAAAACCGATCGGTTTTCCGTCGGTTTTGTTTGTTTTTTTTAGTTTCGGTTTTTTTAAATAGATCGGTTTTTCTGGTTTATTTAATTAGCGAGCGTTCGTCCGTTCGTTCGTTTTAACGAACATTCGTCGTTTTTCTTTTTCTCGGATTAAATCCGCGATTTTTCAGATTTCGATTTCTGATCCGATTTTCGTTTTAGTCTAACTTTTCGCTCGTTTATCGGAATCAGGCGATTCAAGCGCCTAGAGTTTCGTCTAGAAAACCTCTTTCCATTTAACCAACTCAAACAAGTTTTTTCCACTGTAAAAATTTCCCTAGATCCAGAATAGTAAACGAAGCCTGTTTCTTTTGCCGTTTGTCTTTCGTTGCTTTGTTCGTTTTGACTCTTTTTGCCAACCGGAGTTCTTAAGTTGAACTTTACGGTTAGATCTATTATTTGAGTTTTACCCGTGCATTAGTTGAGTACTTATTGTATGCTTGCTTGTTTGTGATAGAGTACCCGAAGTGCGCCGCTTGCTACTTCGAATCGCTAGGTTTCCCGAATCATCAGTAAGGCAAGTAACACTTTGATCATGTTTTCCCCCTACCCAGTTTTATTGCATTAGATCAATCCTCACACATTGCATGATTAGGATCTAATTAAATTATGGGTTTGGGAAGTAGATGAGGTAGTACCTATTACCTGTTTCTTTATCTAACCTTTGGGAGTTACTTCTACGTTTGCTTATTATGCCATGCTATGCTAGTAGACGTGGATTGGGTGAGTGTATCCATGATAGATGTGAGATCGTTAATTAACGGTTTATTTAAGGTGGCAACTTAAATACACATCTGGGTGGATTGAGGCACCTGGGTATTCCAGCGATTGCCTGTTTTCCTTATGGACCGCCACCCAGGCTTAAAGGGATCATGAGATTATTCATGCTAGAAACTTCTGTGTGCAGCCACCAGCTATTATGGGCTCTAGCATAGTTGATTAAGTTGTGCGAACTGTTACAGTGGTAGACTAGCAGATGTAGGGGAAAGTAGGTGTAACGGTCTACCCGATCGTAAGGTGCTAGCGCTTCTGAAAGACTATGTCTCGGTCATCTGTTTTCTCAAACACCATGTAGTGCGAGAAACCAAACGGAGGTGATCGAGTCTTGTGGGGAAAAGTGCGCAAACCTCTGCAGAGTGTATAAACTCATCATGATTAGTCGTGTCCCCGGTTATGGACATCTTGAGTATCTAGTACCTGGATTATCATGTGAATCTCAACATGTTACTCTAAAATTAATTTTGTTGGGTTTTGTTTAATGATGATGCTTAATTAGGATTGAGAATGCTGTCAACCATTCTCAATGTTTAACAACTACCATGATAGTTAAATAAAATTTATTCCTTTGCAGTAGGGAAAATTGGCTTTACGCAAAACTGTAACCATAGAGCTTTCCACAAGCCAAATATGCATATAGAATAGCCTATTTCATTCCATTACTCTCTATGTGTTATTTTGCCAGCATATTCCATGTGCTGACCCATTTCGGGCTGCAACGTTAATGTTGCAGACTTTTCAGACGACGATTAAGGTGTTTTTAGGTCATGGTTCTATACTTAGTGATGCCGTTGGAGTTGATGGACTCACTTATCTTCCAAGGCTTCTGTTGTTATCATTATTAGATGGCCTTAAGCCATATTTATTGTAATAAGTTCTCTTTTGAGACACTCGATGTAAATAGTGTGTGATTGCTACTCTGTTATAAATCCTTCAAGTACAGTGTGGTGTCAGCATTACTGATCCAGAGATGACACCTGAGCACAGAGATTGGACCGTTTGAGGTCTGGTCGCTACACTGTCGGATGCACACAAGTTATCCCCACCTTGGGAGGGACCCTTTGTGGTCAGCAAGAACTTAAACAATGGGTCATATTACCTCATTGACGTTCGAGAGCACAAAGACTCACGTAAGTCGGAGGAGGAGACCCGCCGGCCGTGGAACATTGCTCAGCTTCGACCATACTACACCTGAGCCATTGGCTCTCATCATGTACATAGTTTAACATTGTATATACCATGATCAACAATAAAGTAAGACCATCGGTCTCTTTTCTTTTCAAAGATTATGCATCTTTGTTATTTCTTATTTTCAAATGACTATTAAGGAGCTGATCATATTTGAATCCAGTATAACCCTTTTTGGTCCAGCTTATGATCGTATTCGAATCTAGCTGCAATATCATGGTCACTTGGGGGCTTCCTGTTCAACCATAGGTCATATTCGAACCAAAGAGAACATAATTGTCGTAACCCTCTTGATCGGCTCAAGGCCAAACTCACTTGGGGGCTTCTCAATCGTATCTGAATCATAGCTTAACCCCATTTGGGTCCCACTTGGATCGTATTCGAATCAGGGTCGTTAAAAACCTCTGAAGGTCATTTGGGGGCTTCATGTTCAAGCATAGGTCGTATTCGAACCATAGAGAACATAGCTGCCGGTACCCTCTTGATCGGTGCAACGCCAAAGCCACTGGGGGCTATATGGTCGTATTCGAACCTTAGCTTAACCCCTTTGGCCTGGTTTACTGATCGTATTCGAATCAGAAGCCCCCACCTTTTCAACATAAGGATAAATTGTACTTGTCATCCATTGGTTGCCTTTTAGTGTTTTTGTTGTCTCGATGTTATAACTAATTAGCCTGATCTTCTTCGCCGGCTGGATTATTTGACAACAAAGCTACCAAGGTATGATGATCATTAAGTGTTCAGAAGCATTGACTTCTCAAAAGATGTAAGTTATCAACTTCATTTCCCGGGTCATTTAAACAGGTGATCTAAAGATCAAAGGTACACGTGTAGCTATTGTTTATACGCAATTGCTTGTTGCATTAACTAAAGAGTTAATTTCAGCTTTGCACTCTTTTTTATATCTGTTTCTGTTTTTTATGGTAAACATATTGGCTATAAGCCGGGTGTTTTAACCCGTTCGGTTCTAAGCTGCCAAGCCAGTTGTTTCTCTTGTATCTACAGGAACAGAGTTAAAGTGTTGCAGAAACAATCATTAAATATGATGCATATATTGCCATCAGGAAATACGAAGTCACACACAGTGTTTTATGCACGATGGCATAGGGAAGGCATTCAGTGTTTCCACAACTAAACTATATACAAGGCTTTTTATAAAGCCAATGAAGATGGCTGTTACTCCTCCCTAGCCGGTTCACCGCCCTATGTTGGCTGGATGTTGGGTTTTGACCAGTCAAAACCATTCACGGCGACAAATTTGGCTTCATCATCGATCAGGCCTGCCGGGTCAACTTCCGGGGCAAATGTATTTTCTCTTACAGACGGGATCAAATATGTCACCTTGTACAAGGGAGTCGCCATCTTCTTATTTTCAGCATCAAAACCTGGCTGATATTTGTCAATGTTGGTATCATCTCCAAGGGTAGTTGCCTGAGGCCGAACTCCGTGCACGCAAGCCATGAAGTCATCCTGCTCAAAGGGAGATTCACCTTCCTTCACGGTGGGATAGCCTCTGGCCACGTCCGCCGGGTCTAGGTCTGGCACCCAAGCCTTGGAGCGGCTCAGGGCAGTCAAAGCCCCGGCTCACGCACAGGAGCGCTTCACTTCTTGAAATCTGGCAGGCAGGATTGATAGTTTCTTCAAAACGTCGTTGAGCCTATTGGGTCCTTGATTGGCAGGAGAGATGGCGGCAAGTTCCCGTTGTGGGCCAATAGACAGTTGTTCTACTAAAGTGCACACTGCCTTCAGTTTAATCAAAGGATCTTGGCTCAGGTTCTTGCTTCGTGGGCCTGCACATGTTTTATACACAAAGTCAGCTGGCGGCTTATATTCCAGATCAGCAAAAAGTACATAAGATTAAAAATGGACGGCTTACCAAAGATGGCGGCCACCATTTGAAACACCCGGCCCTTTAAGCCGTTCAGCTCTGTTGACACCTCTTCAAGGGCTGCTTCGGCTCTCTCAGCGTGTTGTGTCAGAAGCATTTTTTCCTCTTCCCAGGTATTATTCTTGGCAGCCAAACTGGTCTTTAAGTTTTCCGTCTCAGAGAGACTTACTTGCAATTTGGAGTTAGCAGACTTGATTTCTGCTTCCTGACCTGCTAGCCTGGTCTTCGCATCAGTCAATTGCGAGTTTAGTTCAGATAAGGCATTCTGCAAGAATACATACTCAGATAAGTCAAGATTTTGCTCAAAGGTTCAAATATCAAGATTCAAGTCTCAAGTACTTTACAAAAAACTACTTGACACTTGGGGGCTAATGTATGCCAAAACAATATCTTATGACTCTACAGACATACTTTAAGTCCCAAGTGCTTTACAAAGTAACAACACTTGGCACTTGGGGGCTAATGTATGCAGTTCAGCAAGTTTCTCAAGGTTAAGCCGGAGTATTAAGTCATTCGAATATGGTACAAAACAATTTAAGGTACCGGCTCATTTATGATCAAAAGGAACCGGCCCTTGGGGACTACAGGTGAAGCTTTGTTCTATTTTAGTGAATTCAAGAAAAGTTCCAAAGGTAAAGGTCTTGGCCTATATTATAAAGTCTACAGATCATTTCGGTTCTCTCATAATCTGAAGACTTGGGGGCTGAAGGAATATAGATAAGCCAGAAGAACATACCTCGTATTTCAATTGCAACTGTTTGACCATTTTGATCTCAGAGTCGCGACTGGAGTGCACATGGCTGAGATAACCGGATAAAATATCGTTGGCATTTAGATGGTTGTAATTGGCAACGTCAAAGCGCACTTTCTGCATCTCCAATGCCTCTTGTTTCGCAGTACACCAAGCCAGCACGGTTGGATTCCCTGGTTCAATAAAACGGCTCCCGGTGATCTGAACATCTTGTGCAGACGGTGATGGCGGGTTGGCTGAGCTTGATGGTCTAGTTGCGGAAGGATTCACGGTGGTCTCATCAAACGACAGCTCAGGAGGATTTGCTTCTACATCGACAGGTGGGTCTTCTGGAGCGTCAGTTAATGGAGGGGAAGATCGCCTGGCCGGGTCAGATGCAAGCATCAGCTGGTCTTCCGCCGGCTTAGCTGCCTTTGCCTTCTTGGATTTAGCTTGGGCACTAATAGGGATGTTGCAGAACCGTCAGTACAGAGATACAATTTGAACAAGCTGGAAAAAAGGAGGATTTTTCATTACCCAGGGGCAGTCTTGAAGGCCAGAAATTGAGTTTGCGATGAATCGCCAGAAGAGCGAGACACCTCCTGAAAAGATAAAATAGAGTTAAAATTAATAAAAGGGGGAGGATCCATTAAACAGAGTTAAAGATAGAAAGAAGTAAACCTCATTCGGTCGCTTCTGAGGAGTTTGTTGAAGAACGACAGCCGGCTCATCTTCTGTCCGAGCTTGACGGCGGCTTTCATGTTGCTGCTTTTTCAAACGAAAGTTGGGATCCAAGTGAGCTAAAGGGTTAGAAAACCTTACTTTACGGATCACTCATCGAATTTTTTGTCTTGGCAAGGGCTCTGAGTCGGAGGAAATGATAGTTACCTCTGCTTCCACAGCCTGACTGGCCCCAGTGTCATCCTGGTAATGATCAGTGTTAATAAGATTGTTAAAAAATTGGCCAAGGGAATCAAGGGCTACCTCTGAATCAGATGTATCATCAAGCTTCATCCAATCTTTAGCAGTGTTCTTTTTCTTCTTTTTCCACCTCCGGGTCATTTTCTTGGTGTTTATGGCGGCGGCTCTTGCTTTCTTGGCAGCCTCGTGGTCATACTTAACTTTTCAGAAGTCAGAGTTGGCCTGCAGACAGGTAAAAACAAGATGAAGAGTCAGGCAAGTATTAAAACAATACGATTGGGGGAAATACAAAGGAGAGAAATAACAATATCCTTACTTCTGGCACCGGGTTAAGCTGGCAGAAGGGGTTTAACCGGACGACACTGCAATCTTCGTATTTCCTGTTCACCAGAAGAGTTGACATTGAAACAATATCTTCTTCTGTTAGTTGAGCAGGGTTGTGATGAAGAGAGTCATCCGGGCCTCCACCATACTCATACATTAGCTTTGATCGACGGCTTAAAGGGATGACCTGCCATGAGATCCAGCAGCGGGTCAGATCAACTCCAGTTAACACGTTCCCTAACAGAGCATTAATCCTTTTGATGGAGGGTACCAGCCTCTTGCGTTCAGTGGCAATAAGCTTGTCGGGAAGCGCAAACTTGGAGTCAAGACGATCGGGGTGATAACCCGGCAGTGGCTTCTCGTTTGCCGGTGAAATGTCCTGACAGTAGAACCAAGTCTGGTTCCAGTCCTTTGGATGACTTGGTAAGACTATGAGAGGGAAGACAGCACCCTGCCGGTGCTGAATTGAGATGCCTCCGAGTTCTAAGCTGAGGCCGTTGGTGCACTCATTCTGCCGATTCAGATAAAAGTATTCTCTAAACAACTCCACGGTCGGCTCTTGTTGAAGATATACCTCACAAAGCACTTGGAAGTTACAGATGTTAGATATGGAATTGGGCCCGATATCTTGAGGGTGGAGTTTGAAAAAGTGGAGGACCTCTCTGAAGAACTTTGAGCCGGGCGGTGAGAAGCCACGGTTCATGTGGTCAGTAAAAACAATCACTTCGCCATCTCTTGGATTGGGTCATTCTTCTTCCGAGTCAGGGGCACAGTAAGACATGACGGTTTTCGCTGGCATAAATCCTATGGTGATGAACTCTTTCAAACGTTCCTTAGTTACGGTTGAGGGAACCCAGTTATAGATGGTTGGTGCTTTGGACGGCATGATGTGCAAAGACGAACTGAAAAGAAAGGCAACATGCCGGTTCAGTTTAATGGTGAGATTGACAGTTAGGTGATGATGATGCAAACAAGTAATGGCGGCTTAGTTAAGGGCTAATGACATATAAGGAAAATTAAGCCGGCATGGTAAGACGCCATGACTACAGATATTTGAAGAAGGAAAATTCAGCTAAGTGTTGAGGCAAACAAGTTTCCTAAATTGTTTGGTATTATTCCAGATCAAATGGCTATTCAAAATGGAAAAAATTCTACACCCAAAAAAGTTCAGTGCAGAAGAGTATGTAAGTTCTAATGCAGTCTTTGAAATAAAGAAAGGGATCTGTGGATCAAGAAAAGGCACAAAAACAATACCGCACGAGCATATATATATATATTGGATCAAGAAGAGGCCTGCGGTGGAAAAACTACAAGGGACTGCGATGAACTTGGAAGAACACAAAGGAATCTGGAAACCCTAAGTGCGGATCTGAGAAGTGAAAAGAAGAGAACTTACAGTCACAGGTCTTCTGCGGAGGTCGCCGCCGTTCTCTGGATCGGTTCAGGTTGATGTAGCGGCCAATGTCGACGGAGACGGAGGTGAAGCGCGGCGGTGGCGAAGCTCGAGCAGCAGGGGTGTGCGAGAGTAAGAAGATGGAGCAAGAGAGGAGAATGAGGAAGGCCGAGGCATGCCTATTTATAAGGGAAAGATGCGAACAGATGGGCGTGAAAATTGAGGAGATCCGAATAATGGTTATCTTGCTACATAGACGCCTCGATTCTCGGGAAACATTAAAGATAAAAGATCCGTTGGGAGATGACGTCATGAAAGTTTTTTGCGTTTTCAAGAGATGACGTCACGGCGGGTTACAAAAACTTCAGCGAAGATAAGAAGATGGATTTTTTTCTAAGTATTGAAGATTGACAAAGAACGAAGTTCAAAGTCAACCTGGGGCCTAATGTTGGGGATATAACTATCAGTTACGACCCGCCCAGAAGGGGCCAGGTCAACCTCAATGGTGGGTTACATAAGAAGCCCAGTAAGAATTCAAGATCATAGTTTATTAAATCTTATAGAAGGCCCAAAGGCCTGGAGGCGGCTTAAAGCCTGGTATTATAAACCGTCGTATGTAAGGAAAGACTTGTAAAGAAAGGCATGAAAAGGAAGTCACCGAGCCAGACACAATTATGAGCCGGCCAGGACTCTATAGGCCACCTGGTGTCAACCCATGTATATAAGGGGACGACCCGGTGGCGGCTTAGGGAAAGAAACAAGAGATCGATAACCAAGCCGGCGAGTTAAGCCTCTTGGTGATCGAAACCCCAGCAATACCAACACAACTAGACGTAGGCTTTTACCTTCAGCGTAAGGGGCCGAACTAGTATAAAACCTCTCGTGTCCTTTGTCCCGATTAACCTCTTTAAGCTTCCTAGTTGCGATGGCCCTATGACTAAGTCCTTCCACTAGGACATCTGCCGTGACAATTCCACGACAGGTTATGTGACGTATTGGTCTGGTCGTTGGACACAAACGAAGTACGCGAAGTTGTAGCTATGGCAAACTTTTGATCTAAACAAAACCCAAAGTCTAAACGACGCCCTAAGGGTTGTATATATGGAGGAAGAGGGGGAATTTCGTGGCCCTTGGAGGAGGGGTCCAAAACCAACCCTAACTCTTGTTTCCCCACACATACGGACTCTAAAAACAGCCTATACTTAAGTATTTCGAAAATACATGGGCCTGACCCAATAATAAGGTGACGCAGTACCTAGAATAGCCTCTAGACGAAATTTATAAAGTGGCATCTTGTATATTTCGTCCAAGGCTTCATGCACTCCTTATGTGTAACACCCCGGATGTAACTTGCCATATTTGTAACTCCGACTCTGCCATTTTCGGCTTTAAGTTATGAGATTCCCTTCATGGTTGGGTTTTTTTCTTCGTTTTGCATTTTGTTCATGTCATGCATATCATATCATGTCATCATGTGCATCTCATTTTTCATACGTGTTCGTCTCATGCATCCGAGCATTTTCCCCGTTGCCCGTTTTGCAATCTGACACTCCTACGTGCACCGGCATCCCCCTCTTGTCTCTTTTCGTGAGCGGGTGCTAAACATTCTCGGAATGGATCGAGATTTGCCAAGCGGCCTTGGTACACCACCGGTAGACCTCCTGTCAAATTTCGTGCCAGTTGGAGTCTGTTTGATACTCCAACAGTTAACCGGGAAACCGCAAAGGCCTCGTGTGTGTTGCAGCCCAACACCCCTCCAAAACGGCCCAATAACCCATCCAAACCACTCCCATGGCCTCCGTCGTCGGATCACGATCGCGTGGTCGAAAACTACACTCCATTTGGACACTCCAAACTCCTCCTACCTATAAATATGTCCTCCCCGTCCAAAATCCGGGTCCAAACCCTAGATAAACCTCCCCTGCCGCCACCGGACGCGTCCGCGACGGCCGGACACGTCCGCCGCCGCCGCCCGACGAATCCTACGCCGCCACCTGTCCCCGCATCGCCTCCACGCCGTCGCGGCCTATCAGGCCCGTCGCGGGCCCGCGCGAGCCGCCGCCGCTCGCTCCCGTCTGCCGCCGTCTGCGCCCCAGCGCCTCCTCCCGCGGCCGTCTCCTTCCCTCCACCGCCAGCCACATGCCGGCGCCGCTCCCCGTCGCGGCTCCGACGCCAGCCGCCGCTGCCCGTGGTCTTCGCCACCGCGCCCCACGCCCCGCCAAGCGCCGCCTCCTTCGCCAGATCTGGACGCCCCTTCGCCGGATCTACCTCCCCGCGCTCTCCGGCGAGGTCCCGGCGAGCTCCGGCCACCGCAGGACAAACCCCGATGATCCTCGGTGAACGTGCAAAGTCAACCCTAGATATGTTTTTGGAGGGGTATATTTTTCGTAAGTCTTTTCCCCCTCACATTTTATGCCTCTATTCATCGCACCATAACTTCATGACCGTAGCTCTGTTTCATGCGCATGCTATATCAAAATGTTCACTGGGAGATGATGTTCATTTCATTCCATTGTGGCATGCTTGTTTGAGTCCATCTTGATGCCCAAATAACTAATGCAAGAGTGCTATAAAATGTTAGCTCCTGTTACTTATCAGTTTAGGGTGATTTGTCATTTTTTGTCACATTTGTTGTGTGCATCATATGGGCATGAGCTCTACATGTGTTTTGATCTATGCCATGCTATCTTTACAGGGGTGCTTGCCATGTATTTTTGTGATCAATGTGGTGACTAGCACAAGCATGCAAAGTAGCCTTCGTGATATTGTTGATTTCAGGGACTTAGGATTTTGCTAAGTCATTTCCCTGCTGTTATTTTTATGCCATGTAAACATGATGCTACAGTGAGATCCATGCTTGTTTTGAAATACTTCAGTAAGGAGATTTTGAACATAGGGTTATGCTATATCCATCCATGCCCCTGTTTGCAATTATGGAGTACCCTAGCATGTCTTAATATTGCTCTACTTTTGCTATAAAATGTTCCTGGCAGATTGTTTACATGTTAATCAATTTTGCCATGGTTGTTGTAGTTGATCCATGCATGCTATGAACTTGCTCTTGCCTTGGTTAGCTTCATAAATATGTCTTATTACTGATGCTATGCTTTTTTTGTCATGCAATGCCTTGTGGTAAGTAAATCGAGCTCGCAAAGATTCCTTCATAACTCTGTTTATGCCATGCTCAGTTTTCTACTAAGTCTGAATCTGTTTATAAAACTTGCTATGTTTACATGGGTGCCATCATATCTTCTGTGCCTTTTTGGCTCATGATCAGTAAGGAACTTTTGTTCTATGCATTTAGTAGATTCATGACATGCCTTGTATTGCTATGATATGTTCCTGTAGCATGTTGTTTGCTTGCTCTAAATATGGCTTCCTGATGTTATTCCTGGCATGTTAGTATTTTCACTAAGTCTGTGAAGCTGATAACTTTTGCACTTTTGCATGCTTGTTTGAACCTGTTCTAATGTGTTTTAGCCGTACCTAAGTGTTCATGTTTTGTCAAACATCTTGAGTAGATCACTGCCATGTGCTTTGTTGTTATGTTGGAGTGCAGTAGCTTAGTTTCTTGTTGCATTCTATATGGCATCGTGTTGTTAATCGCAGAATTGTGCCATTATTGTTTTGCTTGCCATTTGCAAACCGTGCGTCCGATTCCGGTCATCTTTATATCGATTTCGACCGAAATCATCTCATCTTTCCAGCGGCACAATTGGTTTGACAATTTGATGCCTTGTTCATCCTTTTCCTTCTAGAGCACGCATATGCATTGCATATCACATCTCGCATGTCATGCCATGCTTTGCATCATGTTGTTTGTGCATTGCACCGTGATTGATTGTTGGTCCTTTTGCTTGTGTTCTTGCTTTGGGTAGAGCCGGGAGACGAGTACGTGATCGAGGAACCTGTTGAGTACGCTAACGAGGATCAAGCTTTCGTCAACTCTGAGAACTTTGCAGGCAAGATGACCATACCCTCGAAATCACTTCTATCTTTGCTTGCTAGTTGTTTGCTCTATTGCTATGCCGCGATACCTACCACTTGCTATATCATGCCTGCCATATTGCCATGTCAAGCCTCTAACCCACCTTTCCTAGCAAACCGTTGTTTGGCTATGTTACCGCTTTGCTCAGCCCCTCTTATAGCGTTGCTAGTTCCAGGTGAAGATGAAGTTTGTTCCATGTTGGAACATGGATATTGTTGGGATATCATTATTATATCTTGTTTACTTTAATGCACATATATAATTGGTAAAGGGTGGAAGGCTCGGCCTTATGCCTGGTGTTTCGTTCCACTCTTGCCACCCTAGTTTCCATCATACCGGTGTTATGTTCCTTGATTTTGCATTCCTTACGCGGTTGGGTGTTATGGGAACCCCTTGACAGTTCGGTTTGAATAAAACTCCTCCAGCAAGGCCCAACCTTGGGTTTACCATTTGCCTACCTACCACCATATACCTTCCCTTGGGTTCTGCAGACTCAAGGGTCATCTTATTTTAACCCCCCCCCCCCCCCGGGGCCAGTGCTCCTCTGAGTGTTGGTCTGAACCGAGCTGCCTGCGGGGCCACCTCGGGGAAACTTGAGGTTTGGTTTTACTCGTAGCTAGTCTCATCCGGTATTGCCCTAAGAACGAGATACGTGCGACTCCTATCGGGATTTGTCGGCAGATCGGGCGGCTTTGCTGGTCTTGTTTTACCATTGTCGAAATCTCTTGTAACCGTGATTCCGAGACTGATCGGGTCTTCCTGGTAGAAGGAATATCCTTAGTTGACCATGAGAGCTTGTGATGGGCTAAGTTGGGACACCCCTGCAGGGTTTTGAACTTTCGAAAGCCGTGCCCGCGGTTATGGGCAGATGGGAATTTGTTAATGTCCGGTTGTAGAGAACTTGATTAACTTAATTAAATCAATCAACCGCGTGTGTAGCCGTGATGGTCTCTTTTTGGCGGAGTCCGGGAAGAGAACACGGTCTCGTGTTATGCTTGAACGTAAGTAGCTTCAGGATCACTTCTTGATCACCATTAGCTTCTCGACCGTGCTTTCCTTCTCTTCTCGCTCTCATTTGCATAAGTTAGCCACCATATATGCTAGTGCTTGCTGCAGCTCCACCTCACTACCACTTTCCTACCTTTAAGCTTAAATAGTATTGATCTCGCGGGTGTGAGATTGCTGAGTCCCCGTGACTCACAGATACTTCCAAACAGATACAGGTGCCGATGATGCTAGTATAGGGGACGCTACCGAACTCAAGTGGGAGTTCGACGAGGATTCGGGTCGTTACTATGTTTCTTTTCCGAATGATCAGTAGAGGAGCCCAGTTGGGGCGATCGGGGATCTAGCATTTGGGGTTGTCTTTCTTTATTTTGGTTCCGTAGTCGGACCTTGATTGTATTCTGGATGATGTATGATATATTTATGTATTGTGTGAAGTGGCGATTGTAAGCCGACTCTTTATCCCTTTCTTATTCAGTACATGGCATGTGTAAAGATTACCCCTCTTGCGACATGCTTCTAAGTCGTGCCCCGACACGTGGGAGATATAGCCGCATTGTGGGTGTTACATTATGGTGGCTTCAAAGTCTTAAAATCATCACTTATAACTCCTTCTTGATCCCCTTGCGCATGCCATCATCTCCATGCTTGAACTTGTTCCAAGGTTCAACGTTCTGGTCCAAGCTAGGCCCTTCATTTGTAAGCAAAAAAATGTATCCAATTTAGGCAGCATCATATTCTCATGAACATTAGAATCGTTACCAAGAAACGGAAGTACCTGATAATTCACTTGGCGTGCGCGAGCTCTAGTAATTGGTCTAGTATGTATAGCAGCAGGGGCTGTGGGTGTAACAATGGTATTGATGTCCTCATCATCCTCCCCTTCTTGAAATGAAGTCGTCCTCGACGGAAGCTCATTTTCCTCACCCAAATAAGGCTTCAAATCTGCAATGTTAAAAGTGGGACTAACCCCAAAATCTGCAGGCAGCTCAAGTTTATATGCATTATCATTTATTTTCTCTAACACCTTAAAAGGACCATCAGCACGTGGCATTAGCTTTGATTTGCACAAATTAGGAAATCTATCCTTACGCAAATGTAACCAAACAAGATCTCTAGGTGCAAACACAACATGTTTTCTACCCTTATCTCCAGCAAGTTTATATTTAGCATTCATACACTCAATGTTTTCCTTAGTTAACTCATGCATTTTTAAAATCAATTCATCACGTTCTTTAGCATCAAAATTAACCTTCTCCGGAGATGGAAGAGGCAACAACTCAATAGGTGCACGAGGCAGGAAACCATATACAATTTCAAAAGGGCACATCTTAGTAGTAGAATGCAATGAAAGACTATAAGAAAATTCAATATGAGGCAAGCATTCTTCCCACATTTTCTTATTATTCTTCAAAACAGCCCTAAGCATAGTATACAATGTTCTATTGACTACTTTAGTTTGTCCATCAGTTTGGGGGTGACAAGTAGTACTAAAAAGCAGTTTAGTCCCCAACTTAGCCCATAAACATCTCCAAAAGTGTCTAAGAAATTTAGTATCATGATCTGAAACAATAGTATTTGGCACACCATGCAAGTGAATAATTTCACGAAAGAACAAATCAGCAACATTAACAACATCATCGCTTTTATGACATGGTATAAGGTGTGACATTTTTTAGAACCTATCCACGACAACAAATATGCTATCCCTCCCCTTCTTTGTTCGAGGTAAACCTAAAACAAAGTCCATAGATATATCCTCCCAAGGAACACTAGGTACAGGCAAAGGCATATATAAACCATGAGGATTGAGTCATGACTTAGCTTTTTGACATGTAGTGCAGCGAGCAACAAAACGCTCAACATCTCGTCTCATCTTTGGCCAAAAGAAATGTGTAGCAAGTACATACTCCGTCTTCTTGACGCCAAAGTGTCCCATTAATCCTCCTCCATGCGCCTCCTGCAACAACAGAAGATGAACGGAGCTAGCTAGAATGCATAGCTTGTTAGCACGAAACACAAATCCATCGTTAAGAACGAACTTGTTCCAAGTTCTCCCTTCCTTACAATTCTACAATACATCTTTAAATTCAGCATCATGCACATATTGATATTTGATGGTCTCCAAACCAAATATTTTAAAGTCAAGTTGTGAAAGCATAGTATAATGACGAGACAATGCATCAGCAATAACATTTTCTTTACCCTTCTTGTGTTTAATGACATAAGGAAAAGTCTCAATGAATTCAAGCCATTTAGCATGTCTACGGTTCAGTTTTGCTTGACTTTTAATGTCTTTCAAAGATTCATGATCAGAATGTATGACAAATTCCTTGGTCCATAAATAATGTTGCCATGTTTCTAAGGTCCGAACAAGAGCATATAATTCTTTATCATAAGTAGAATAGTTCAGACTAGGCCCACTCAATTTTTCATAAAAGTATGCAACAAGTTTTCCATCTTGTAATAACATACCTCCTAATCCAATTCCAGTAGCATCACATTCAAGTTCAAAAGTCTTATTAAAATCAGTAAGTTGGAGTAAAGGAGCATTTGTCAACTTATCTTTCAATACTGTGAAGGCTTCTTCCTGCGCGGTACCCCAAACAAAAGGCACATCCTTCTTTGTAAGCTCGTTGAGAGGTGCAGCAATGGTGCTGAAATCTCTCACAAAACGCCTATAGAAACCAGCGAGGCCAAGGAAACTCCTCACTTGTGTGACCATTTTGGGCTGCAGCCAACTCTCAATAGCTTCAATCTTGGCTTTATCAACTTCAATTCCCTATGGAGTAACAACATAGCCAAGAAAAGATACTCGGTCGGTGCAAAAGGTGCACTTTCCAAGGTTACCAAACAAACGTGCATCACGTAGAGCAATAAAAACAACACGGATATGTTCCAAATGTTCCTCCAAAGATTTGATATAAATCAATATGTCATCAAAGTAAACTACCACAAATCGTCCAATGAAAACACGTAAAACTTCGTTCATTAATCTCATGAAAGTACTAGGTGCATTAGTTAACCCAAAAGTCATGACTAACCACTCATATAATCCAAACTTAGTTTTAAATGTTGTTTTCCATTCATCTCCCAATTTCAACCGAATTTGATGGTATCCACTACGCAAATCAACTTTGGAGAATATTGTAGAGCCACTCAATTCATCAAGCATACCATCTAACCTAGGAATAGGATGACGATAACAAATAGTAATATTATTAATGCCTCTACAATCAACGCACATACGCGACGTACCATCATTTTTTGGCACTAAAATGATAGGAACGGCACAAGGACTAAGGGATTCGCGTATATAACCTTTGTCGAGCAGTTCCTGTACTTGACGCATAATCTCCTTCGTCTCCTCTGGATTGGTACGGTATGGTGCACGGTTGGGTAATGATGCACCGGGAATTAAGTCAATTTGATGCTCAATCCCTCGAATAGGTGGTAATCCCGGTGGCACGTCTTGTGGAAAGACGTCAGTGAACTCCTACAAAATATTAGTGACAGCAGGAGGCAAAGAGGAAGGCACGTCCTCGAATGAAAATAATGCCTCTTTGCACACAAAAGCATAACAAATAGATTTGCTAAAATCTAGATCATCAATATCAGATTTGGTGGCAAGTAAACATGCACTTTTCAATTTAATTTCAGAAACAACACTAGATGGTTTGTTATTAGGCTTCATTTGTTTCTCAAATTCTTTTGCCGCAATCTGATTTTCACTCTTATTTTTCTCTTGTTTTGCTTTATTAGCTCTATTAATATCATCTTTCAAAATGGAATCAGGAGTCGTAGGAAGCAAAGTAATATTTTTATCCTTATGAACAAGAGTATACTGATTGTTTCTACCATGGTGTACAGAATTTTTATCAAATTGCCATGGTCTACCAAGTAATAAGGAACATGCTTGCATAGGTACCACATCACAATCAACATAATCAGCATATGTAGAGATACTAAAATGCACACAAACAATACGTGTTACCTTAACCTTGCCGCTATTGTTGAACCATTGGATGTAGTTGGGATGTGGATGTGGTCTTGTGGTGAGAGATAGCTTCTCCACCATCTCCATGCTAGCCAACTTATTGCAGCTCCCTCCATCAATGATGACGCGAACAGAACGTTCCTTCACAACTCCCTTTGTATGGAACAAATTATGCCTCTGATTTTGCTCAGCTTGTGTAACCTGCACACTCAAAACACGTTGAGCAACTAAACATTCATACCTGTCAGCATCTTCAGCAGGCATGTATTGCGTCTCATGATCAGAATCATCTCCACCGTGTTCTTCATGTGTAATAAGAGCCAAAGTCTCCTCATCATAGTCACTAGCGGACTCATACCCACCATCCTCAGTAACAATCATCACATGTTGAGATTTCCATTCTCTCGCAAAATGTCCTCTTCCCTTACAACGACGACAAATAATATCACTTGTGTGCACTGTTGATGCCATGGAAGAAGAAG
The DNA here is from genome assembly GCF_056163025.1 of Triticum urartu. Lineage (NCBI taxonomy): Eukaryota > Viridiplantae > Streptophyta > Magnoliopsida > Poales > Poaceae > Triticum > Triticum urartu. The sequence continues at coordinate 269,023,595 of NC_141875.1, forward strand.
AGCTCTGCGCAGGCCCAGCAGGTGTGCTCTTGGCAGATAGTGGTGGTTGTGACTTCTTTCTTGTATCACGGCTGGAGGTGGCACCTGATGGAGGTGCTGGTCCAGTCGAAGTAGAGGATGCATGTGGTGTCCATGATGAAGATCGACCTGCAAAAAAGTTAGTTCGCGCCAATGCCTGTCGATCCTGCACTTCACGTTCATCTTTACAAGCAAGATGGAATAAACGAGTGATATTAGTATACTCCTTATACTCTAGAATGGTCTAAATCTCTCTATTTAATCCACCCATAAAATGTGCAAGCATAGCTTCATTCTCCTCAACAATACCACATCTAATCATGCCAGTTTGTAATTCCTGATAATATTCTTCTACAGAATTTTTTCCTTGTCTTAAACGCCGCAATTTTTGAAGTAATTCATGATGATAATAAGGTGGAACCCAACGAGTACGCATAGCAGCTTTCAAAGCAGCCCAAGTAGCTGGAATGGGATATAATCTACAATGTTCAGACCACCAAACACATGCAAAACTAGTGAAAGCACAAATAGCAGCAGGAACACGTCTCTCCTCAGGATATTGTAAACATGTAAAACGTTGTTCAGTTTCTAACTCCCAAGTAAGATATATATCAGGAACATATCTACCCTCAAATGGTGGAATATTCAATTTCAGTTTAGGAAGATGGTCATGATGTCGTACCTCAGGTGGTGGTGCAGCCCTACCGTTGCGATGATATGCATGAGGATGACCTGGTGGTGGTGCTGGTGGTTGCATGTAGTTCTGATTTTGATCAACCTCATCCTCGTAATGGTCCTCCACCTCTGCAGTAGCAACAGGAGCTATAGAAGCACCAACAGTAGGTACAGCAGCACCAAAAGTTTGACCAGGCTCAATGGGAACGTGCTGTGCTCGTCCCACTTGATTTGCAAGACGATGTTGTTGTTGTTGTTGTTGTTGTTGTAGATGTGCGACAGGTGCATCAGGCGGTGGAAAACGCGCGAGCAATTCATTATACTTGTTATCGAGATTTGTTTCGAACGCCTTCTCAATGCCATCTATCTTCTCCATGGCCTCCTCAAATCTATTTAGCACATCTTCCACCTGTCCACTCATCATTTGCTGAAACTTATCATGTAACTCTTTGTTTGTCATGTTCTCCCAGTCAGTCTCATCAGCTTGTGATCCTGCCATGGTTAGCAGTAATAGAAACACACAAGAATATGATCCTAAAGACTACTAGGAAGTGGTGGTGATGGTGTGGTGGACATTCACAAATCCGTCAAGTGAATCTCAAATTCTTACCAGTTCTGACCAAGCAGCAGGTGGTGATCAGCAACCGTTGTAGTCAAAACTCTCAAAGCTTGGATAGAGCAATTACCAGGGAGAGTCAAACGCACGACGTAGATGTATGTGGACCTGGGAAGGCTTATAATATGGTAGCAAAAAGGGTCAGCAATAATCAATTTAGAGATGCAAAGTTGAATAAACGCTCAACGACAGTACTGTGTTGGTCCTAGGCTAGACCGTGCTAGAGACGCGAGCCTAGAACACTAACAAAATCACGGCGATGCACGTAAACAAGGGAAAAGCACACTTTGGAACTTTTTTCGCTCTGTTTTTTGGCGCTCCTCTTTTTTTGGCAAAAAATCACTATAATGGCGAGTGTCTCAAAACTCTTCCCTCGTCAAACTGATAGGATGGGCATGAATTTTTTTTTGACTTTTTGTTTTCGGAAATCAGGGCAGCGACGACGAAAAAGTGCGACAAAAAATCACTATGATGGCACGTGGCTCAAAAGACTCGGAAAAGCCTAAAAATAGGATAGGGAAAAATATTTTTTTCCTACGAAAATTTTGGCCTAAAAACTGCCAGGGGGTCTCCAGACTCTTTTTTTGAAACCTACTCAGGAAAGGAAACATGAAACAGAAATTAGATGGATCTCGAAAACAAACCTAATATGAAAGGAACTCGGATTGGTGGTGGTAGGATATAGCAGCGGTGGTTGTATATGGATACGGATTGGTGGTGGTATATGGATATGGGTTGGTGGTGGTATATGGATACGGATTGGTGGTGGTATATGGATACGGATTGGTGATGGTATATGGAGATGGATCGGTGGGGAATAAGCGGTGGTGGTAGATGGCAGGGGCGATGATGATGGTGCGGCGGCGGCGTGACAACTTATGACCAGAACTCGAAACTCTAAAAGACTAGACTCTAAGACCAGAAACTAGACACGATGATGCAACCGCAAATTCAACAAAGCAAAATACTAAAAATACTATGCAAAGGCTCAGACTGGTTCGGATATGATGAACTAACCCTAATTTTTTTGGCTTTTTCCTGGACTGTAGGTATGAAGAACAGATTCGATCTAAACTACGAAAAACTATAAAATCTCACCGAGCAACCCAAAAATCTGATACCACTTGATAGAGGCAAAGGTGTCCCGTCTTTCGATGAGTGGTGGCTATTGTTTTGGAGGAAGTCGACTTTGACGATCCGACTATGAACGTGTGAGGATGTCGCGCCTTAGCAATCGCTAAACCAACTCTGAGAGGTTATTGACCACGCCGGAGCACGATCAACCTGACCACAACGGTGTGTTTCCTGTAGCCAAATGAAGAACAAGCAAGAAACTAAGATTGCAATCTGGATATTGCAAATATAAGATGAAAGCTTTATTGATCAAGGTGGGGTTCTGTGACGTATTGGTCTGGTCGTTGGACACAAACAAAGTACGCAAAGTTGCAGCTATGGCGAACTTTTGATCTAAACAAAACCCAAAGTCTAAATGACACCCTAAGGGCTGTATATATGGAGGAAGAGGGGGGGATTTCGTGGCCCTTGGATAAGGGGTCCTAAACCAACCCTAACTCTTGTTTCCCCACACATACGGACTCTAAAAACAACATATACTTAAGTATTTCGAAAATACATGGGCCTGGCCCAATAATAAGGTGACACATCACCTAGAATAGCCTCTGGATGAAATTTATGAAGTGGCATCTTGTATATTTCGTCCAAGGCTTCATGCACTCCTTATGATGGCTTCAAAGTCCTGAAATCGTCACTTGTAACTCCGTTCTTGATCCCCTTGCGCATGCCATCATCTCCATGCTTGAACTTGTTCCAAGGTTCATCTTTCTTGTCCAAGGTAGGCCCTTCATTTGTAAGCAAAACAAATGTATCCAATTTAGGCAGCATCATATTCTCATGAACATTAGAATCGTTACCAAGAAACGGAAGTACCTGATAATTCAATTGGCGTGCGCGAGCTCTAGTAATTGGTCCAGTATGTATAGCAGCAGGGGCTGTGGGTGTAACAATGGTATTCATGTCCTCATCAGGGAGGATGGTTCGGCTCGAAGAAATTCAAGAACCACATGGGGACATTCCGGTAGGTGATTCGATCACACCGGAGTTAGTCAGGGAACCCGTAGTGGAGTCGACACTGGTTCCACGGGGGTCGAAAAGGTTGCACAATATGCACGACTGCAATGTGTTGTTCTTGAAGAACAACGACCCGACTACGTATGCAGAAGCGATGGAGAGCCCCGATTCTGAGTTATGGCTTGAAGCCATGAGATCCGAATTAAAGTCCATGGATGATAATCGAGTTTGGAACTTGGTTCATCTGCCAAATGGTGTTCTACCCATTGAGTGCAAATGGATCTTTAAGAAGAATACTGACATGGACGGAAATGTCACATTCCATAAGGCTCGACTTGTCACTAAAGGTTATCGACAAGTTCAAGGATTGACTACGATGAGACTTACTCACCGGTAGCGTTGCCTAAATCAATTCGGATCATTCTTGCTATAGCAGCATATTTTGACTATGAGATATGGCAGATGGATGTCAAAACAGCTTTCCTTAATGGAAATTTAACCGAGGATGTGTATATGACACACACCGAAGGTTTTGTCAATCTCAAGATGTCTAGCATGGTATGCAAGCTTCAGAGATCCATTTATGGATTGAGGCAAGAATCTCGGAATTGGAACATTCATTTTAATGAAGCGGTCAAAGAGTTTGGCTTCATCAAGAACAACTGTAATCATTGTGTATTCAATAAGGTGAGTGGGAGCTCGGTTGCATTTTTGATCTTGTATGTGGATGACATACTGTTGATTGAAAATGATGTCCGAATGCTTGAATATGTCAAGGTCTCATTGAAAAATAGTTTTTCGATGAAGGACATGGGAGAAGCAGCTTATATTTTGGGAATCAAGATCTATAGAGATAGATCAAGAAGGCTTATTGGATTAATCTAGAGTGCATATATTAATAAGGTGTTGAAGAGGTTCAACATGCAAGATGCCAAGAAGGGTTTCTTGCCCATTTCACATGGCATTATTCTTAGCAAGACTCGGAGTCCTTCAACTTCTGATGAGCGAAAATGCATGGATGGGATTTTGTATGTTTCGGTTGTTGGGTCCATCATGTATGCTATGGTATGCACTCATCCCGATGTTAGCTTTGCTCTCAGCATGGTGGGAAGATACCACGCTGATCCAGGTGAGAGTCACTGGCCAGCGGTTAAGAATATCCTTAAGTACTTGAGAAGGACTAAGGATATGTTCCTGGTTTATGGAGGTGAGGATGAGCACATTGTAAAGAGTTACACCAATGCTAGTTTCCAAACCGATTGGGATGATTGTCGATCGCAATATGGGTTTGTGTTCATTCTGAACGGAGGAGTGGTGAGCTGGAGGAATTCCAAGCAAGATACGATAGCTGATTCTACAACAAAGGCCGAGTACATTACGGCTTCTGAATCTGCAAAAGAAGGTGTTTGGGTGAAGGATTTTATTTCTGATCTTGGTGTGGTTCAAAGCGCGTCCAATCCTTTGGACCTCTATTGTGATAATAGTGGTGCTATCGTGCAAGTCAAGGAACCACGGAACCATCATAAAACCCAACACATACTCAGGCATTTCAACCTTATTTGTGACATAGGCGAGAGAGGTGATGCAAACATATGCAAGGTACACACAGATGCAAATGTTGCTAATCCATTGACGAAGCCTCTCCCACGGCCGAAGCATGAGGCGCACATGAGTTCCATGGGCATATGATGCCTAAACGATTGACTCTAGTGCAAGTGGGAGACTGTTGGAGATATGCCCTAGCGGCAATCATGTGATGATGATATTTCCCTATGTATTCGTGAGTCTTTTGTATTGTGCTTGAACATCATCGATGATATGTATCAATAAGTATGTGACTTGTTTGTGGAACTATGTATTGTATGATGATTGTTCTAATGGTCCCTAGTTGATAAGGTTATGCACACACATATCCTTGACTAGTATACGACTTGGTTGATGACTATGTTTCACAAGTCATGTGCATCAAGATTCTAAACCGATAGTATGGACTCGGGGATGGAGATCACCAAGTCGGACAGACCCACTTTGAGACGCAGTGAGATATTGTCATATTTTAGTCTCAAGTACAATGTCTATGCCATGTCCTAGACCTGAGGTCCTTGCATGTTCTCGGGATGAGGATCGACTCACTTTGGTTCTATCAAACGCTACTCGTAGTTGGGTAGTTATAAAGGTAGCTTTCGGGTGAGTCACCGCGAGACATGGCTGACCAAGATGGGATTTGTCCCTCCTACGCGGAGAGATATTCTCTGGGCCCTCTCGAGTGATCGCATTCAGAAAGCATGGCCATGCGACTTGGGTTAAGTGTTAACCCAGTTTGGGAATCTGTATCATGGTTTCGAGAAGAGAGGTCGAGCTACCACAAGGGTGACAAGTGCTCGCCTTGAGCTCGACAACAGATATCGTGAGGTGAAAGGAATGTTGCATATGACACATTGTCGAGGTTCATCAAATGACTTTACGCACACATGGGAGTTGGCACGTTCTGCTAGGAGCCACTACCAACTATCAACTCTGGTCGTGTCCATGTGTAGGTGAACCTATAGGGTCGCACACTTAAGGGGTTGCAACCCATTCGGATTGGATCCGAGTGGAAAATGGAAGTGGACTCCTAGTGGGCTCAAGTGTTGATCCCACCTTGTAGGTCTATATAAAGGGAAGTGGGCGCACCACTTAGGGTTGATTTTTTTTCCACCCTGGACAGTCGCCAGTCCCCATGCCCATGCCGCGCGACCGGACCTAGCAGTCCGCCGCCCGCCGCTGCACCCCGCACGTGTGGATACCTTGTAAGCATCGCACTTGTGATGCTCGGTCGAACCATTCGAGGGATCCGCGAGGAACCGTTCACAGGAGATCACCGTTCTCGGGAGATCACCGTTCACGGGTCTTCGTTGTTCATGGGACATCGGTGATGCGAGGAGGAGACGATCTGCAAGATCGACTACACGCATCACCAACTCTACTTCCACTGCGGTGACTGCGTGTCTAGTGGTAAACCCGATCCCATGATCTATTTCCAGTCCAGCAGCATGATCTTGGGTGAGTGGTAGAAATTTTATTTGGCGCTAGCGTAGCGTACCGCGTGTTCCAACAATACTTTTCACATCAGCCAGGTCAAGAAGCATGTTGGACCCCAAGCTATACCAAACCCCAAACTACCCCTGCTCAATCCAGATGGTACTATTCTCCTGGAGCCTGAACAACTGCTGCAGAGAACACTTGTTCCCGGAGTACAGGGCAACATCAGCATCCCGGTGGTCAGGTGGCTGATCAAGTGAAGCAATTTGCCTCAAGGAGAAGCCACTTGGGAAGATGCCTCATTTATTCAAAAGGTTTTTCCAAGTTTCCAGCCTGAGGACAGGTCTGGTATGAATCGAGGGGAGTTGTCGGGACCCAACCAGACTATATCTAAAGAGTTAACACCCATCGATCACCTTCAGTTAATTCAAAGCTCTGATGCCGCTCGTCGTCGATCCAACGCTCCTAAGGCCATCGTACCTCTTCGCAAGTTATGAAGCCCCGTCAGACATCAGATCTTCATCGGACGGTCGTCCGCTTTCCAAGCATCATTGTTCACTCACTTTCGGACAAAAGGCTACAGTGCCTCTTCTTTCAGTTTTGCTTTACTTTTGTTTTTCTCTCATTTTGTAAGGATATAAAGTCAAGCTTCTGGATCAGTGGAGAACCAGCTCATGTATTAGGGTTTCCCCCTTAGCCGCCAGTGTTCCTGGTTGGCCTTAGCTTCCTCTTGTATTGCGCTAGAACTCCTGATTTTGCCCAATAAAGTTGGCTAGCTCAAGTAAATTCAGCACAGTTTTCTGAATCTTGTTCTCGCTTGTATCACTTTCCAACCAGTTTTCCTTTTTTTGAAATAAAACGAAACTTTATTCATTTGAGATAACTGTTACATCGTTTGTGAGGATCACTACAATTTCATTTAGAGGCTCCTCAAAATAGTCTAAAGTCAAAGAAAATCTAGCTAATCTGGCAAGTTCATGATCTAGTTTATTTGCCTCTCTATAACAATGTTCGAATCTAGTCATGAAAAAATCACATGCATAGTGAAAGCAGTCATCAAAAATTGCTGCCGCCGCATCCGCTGATTGTCCTCCATCCTTCATAGTCTCTATCACCTCCAGATTGTCTAAATTGATGATTATGCGATTACACCCCACCCTTTGCGCCAGTGTTAGACCAAATTTGAGTGCTAAAGCTTCCGCCATCAGAACATCCGCACAGTAGTCAATTTTTCCATTTCCTCCTACAATAAACCTACCTTTATCGCCCCTCAGTACTGCCCCCATCGTACCCTTTAGCATGTCATGATCAAAAGAGGTGTCAACATTAAGTTTCACAAAACCCCTAGGAGGACAGTACCATCCCCACTTTTTCATGGACGCCTTTGGAGATGATTCATTTACAAAATTAGATGTGAGGTCTATGATTTGTTAGGGAACGTAGTAATTTCAAAAAATTCCTATGCACACACAGGATCATGGTGATGCATAGCAACGAGAGGGGAGAGTGTTGTCCACGTACCCTCGTAGACCGAAAGCGGAAGCGTTTGCACAACGCGGTTGATGTAGTCGTACGTCTTCACGATCCGACCGATCAAGTACCGAACGTACGGCACCTCCGAGTTCAGCACACGTTCAGCTCGATGACGTCCCTCGAACTCCGATCTAGCCGAGCTTTAAGGGAGAGTTCCGTCAGCACGACAGCGTGGTGACGATGATGATGTTCTACCGACGCAGGGCTTCACCTAAGCGCCGCTATGATATTATCGAGGTGGACTATGGTGGAGGGGGCACCGCACACGGCTAAGAGATCCAAGAGATCAATTGTTGTGTCTAGAGGTGCCCCCTGCCCCCGTATATAAAGGAGGGAGGGAGAGGCCTGCCCTAGAGGGCGCGCGCCAAGTGTGGGGAGTCCTACTAGGACTCCCAAGTCCTAGTAGGATTCCTCTTTCCTTTCCGGAGTAGGAGAGAAGCAAAGAGGGGGGAGGGAAAAGAAAAAGGGGGCTGCACCCCTTGTCCAATTCGGACCAGAGAGGGGGCGCGCGCCTCCTTCCTTTTAGCCTCTCTCCTCTATTCCCGTATGGCCCAATAAGGCCCAATACTTCTCCCGGTGAATTCCCGTAACTCCCCGGTACTCAGAAAATACCCGAATCACTCGGAACCTTTCTGATGTCCGAATATAGTCGTCCAATATATCGATCTTTACGTCTTGACCATTTTGAGACTCCTCATCATGTCCCCGATCTCATCCGGGACTCCGAACTACCTTCGGTACATCAAATCACATAACCTCATAATACAATCGTCACCGAAACTTTAAGCATGCGGACCCTACGGGTTCGAGAACTATGTGGACATGACCGAAACACGTCTCCGGCCAATAACCAATAGCGGAACCTGGATGCTCATATTGGCTCCCACATATTCTACGAAGATCTTTATCGGTCAAACCGCATAACAACATATGTTGTTCCCTTTGTTCGGCATGTTACTTGCCCGAGATTCGATCGTCGGTATCTCAATACCTAGTTCCATCTCGTTACTGGCAAGTCTCTTTACTCGTTCCGTAATACATCATCCCGTAACTAACTCATTAGTTACAATGCTTGCAAGGCTTATAGTGTAACACCCCAGATATGACTTCCCCAATTTGTACTCCAACTCTTGCCGTTTCCGGCGTTAACTTATTTTATTTTCTCGGGTTCGGGTTTTTGTCTCCGTGTGTTGTTGTCGTTGTCATGCATCTCATATCATGTCATCATGTGCATTGCATTTGCATACGTGTTCGTCTCATGCATTCGAGCATTTTCCCCGTTGTCCGTTTTGCATTCCGGCGCTTCGTTCTCCTCCGGTGGTCATTTCTAGCTTTCTTTCGTGTGTGGGGATTAAACACTTCCGGATTGAACCGAGACTTGCCAAGCGGCCTTGGTTTACTGCCGGTAGACCGCCTGTCAAGTTTCGTATCATTTGGACTTCGTTTGATACTCCAACGGTTAACCGAGGGACCGAAAAGGCCTCGTGTGTGTTGCAGCCCAACACCCCTCCATTTTGTCCCAAAACCCACATAAACCTGCTCCATCATCTAGAGCGTTCGATCACGATCACGTGGCCGAAAACCGCACCTCTTTTGGACTCTCCTAGCTCCCTCTACCTCTATTTAAAGTCCCCTCCCGAAATTCGCGGATCTCCTCTTCCCCTAACCCTAAAAATCGTCTCCGTGCGGCCGGACACGTCCGCCCGCGCCGGACACCACCGCCGCCGCGAATCGCGCGCCGCCACGTGGACGAGCCGCCCCACATCGCCGCCTCCTCCCGCCACCGGCCCGTTCGGCCCGCGAGGGGCCCTCCCGGCCCACACGCGCGCCCCGCCGCCTGCCTCCTCGCTCCGCTGCCTGCCTCCTCGCCCCGACGCCAGCGCTGCGCGCCGCCGCCCGCCGCCACCGCGTCGACCTCCACCTCCGGCGCCGCCCCGCCACAGTGGACTCCGGCGCCGCCCGCGGCCACCTCGCCGCGCCCGAGCCCCGTGGTGCCCTCTCCGGTCACCCTCCGCCGCCGTCCAGCCTCGTCGCCGGCCGCGCCCTCGACGGCCCCGCGTCCCCGAGCCGCCGACGAGCTCTCTCCGGTCGGATCCGCCGCCGGCGATCTCGAGCCCTTTGGCTACAGTAACCGCCGAAGAAACCCTAGATCTGGTGGTTCTTTTTTTTCTAAGTCCAAGGATTTCCTAGTCCATATGCTCCTGTTCATGGCATCGTATCTTTGCACCCGTAGCTCCGTTTTGGGCATATAGCATATCAAAATGTTCATCTCAGAGAGTACATCATTTCATTCCATTGCATCATTTGCATTTGAGTTCATCTTGATGCCCGAAATCCTGTTAGAAGAGGGCTACTTGAGATATCTGTCAGATCTGCTACTCCATTTGCATATTTGTCATTTTTTCCATGATTATTGTGTGCATGATATGCCCATGAGCTCTACATATGTTTTGTTAAGGGTTTTTCCATCTTTCCAGAGGTGCAACCCATGTATTTTTGTGATGTGTGTGGTGACTAGTGCAAGCTTGCAAAGTGAGGCACTTGGTAGTGCTGATTTCAGGGACTTAGCAATTCCACTAAGTCCTTGATCTGTTTATTTCATATGGCCTTATGTTCATGTTGTTTCCTAGTGATCCGTGCCTCTTTTTAGGATGATCAGTAAGGATGTTTTGTTAATCTTGTAGTGCTCTATCCATCCATGTCTTTTTTTGCAATTATGGAGCACCCTAGATTGAGTCAATCGAGCTCTACTTTTGCTACTTTGTAAATCTGGGCAGATTGTCAACTTGTTTGCAATTTTGCCGATGATGTTGTAGTTGACCCGTGCATGCTATGCTATTGTTATTGCCATGTCTAGCTTGCATTTTGTGTATTCTTGATGGGTGTATGCTTAGAATGTCATGACTTTCTCTGTAGTGAGTTCATCGAGCTCGTAAACTTGCCTACTTGATATCTGTTTTCAGCATGCTCCAGTTTTCACTAAGTCTGTGATCTGATTATGTTTTTGCCATGTTCACATGCTTGCAAATGTATTTTCTGATCCCTTTTGGCTCAAGGTCACTAAGGGACTTTTGTTAAGCTCTTTGATTAGCTCCATTCCATGCTTTACTTTTCCATGTTCAGGTCCTTTAGCATGTAGTTTTGTTGCTCCGAAGAGGGCTACCTGATCTGAAATTCCAGATAAGTGTTAATTTCACTAAGTCTGAAATCTGTTTGCCATATGCATTTTTGCCATGGTTGTTTGAACCTGTTAATGGATGTTTTGGCCGTAGCCCAGTGCTAGACTTTTGTTAAGCATCTTGAATGCATCCCTGCCATGTATTTTGTTGTCATGTTTGAGTGCTGTAGCATGTTCATCTCATTAAATTTAGATGGCTACTTGCTGTAAATTGCAGACCGGTGTCATATTTGTTTCGCTTGCCATTTCCAAACCGTAACTCCTATTCCGGCGTTCTTTATATCGTTTTCAAGCGATTTAATCTCATATTTCCAGTGGCACCCTTGTATTTCCTAGTTGAGGACAGGATCTTGAATGTCCTGTCACATCTTGCATATGCATCCCGCATCGCATCCCGCATAGCATACCATCCTTGCATCATATTGTTTGATCCTTGCACGTGGTTGATTGTGTCCTTGTTGCTTGTTTGTCTTGTTTGTGTAGAGCCGGGAGACGAGTTCGCTAACAAGGAGCCCATTGAGTTTGCTTTCGAGTATCCAGTCAACTCTGACAACTTTGCAGGCAAGATGATCATACCCTCGAAATCACTACTATCTTTGCTTTGCGAGATGCTCGCTCTTTTGCTATGCCAATGCTACGATGCCTACCATTTTGCTTTCAAGCCTCCCAAAATTGCCATGTTCAGCCTCTAACCCACCATGTCCTAGCAAACCGTTGTTTGGCTATGTTACCGCTTTGCTCAGCCCCTCTTATAGCGTTGCTAGTGCAGGTGAAGATTGGAGGCCGTTCCTTGTTGGAACCTTTATTTACTTGTTGGGATATCATTATATTATCTTGTTTATCTTAATGCATCTATATACTTGGTAAAGGGTGGAAGGCTCGGCCTCTCGCCTAGTGTTTTGTACCACTCTTGCCGCCCTAGTTTCCGTCATATCGGTGTTATGTTCCCGGATTTTGCGTTCCTTACGCGGTTGGGTTACAATGGGAACCCCTTGATAGTTCGCCTTGATTAAAGCTTTTCCAGCAATGCCCAACCTTGGTCTTACCATTTTCCACCTAGCCTCTTTTTCCCCTGGGATTCCGGAGCCCGAGGGTCATCTTATTTAAACCCCCCCCCTCGGGCCAGTGCTCCTCTGAGTGTTGGTCCGACTGAGCTGCCTACGGGGCCACCTCGGGGAAACTTGAGGGTTAGTTTTACTCGTAGCTAGTCTCATCTGAGTGTGCCCTGAGAACGAGATATGTGCAGCTCCTATCGGGATTTGTCGGCACATTCGGGTGGTGTTGATGGTCTTGTTTTAACCTGTCGAAGTGTCTTGAAGAACCGAGATACCGAGTCTGATCGGAACGTCTTGGGAGGAGGTCTATTCCTTCATTGACCGTGAGAGCTTGTCATGGGCTAAGTTGGGACTCCCCTACAGGGATTTGAACTTTCGAAAGCCGTGCCCGCGGTTATGGGCAGATGGGAATTTGTTAATGTCCGGTTGTAGATAACTTGAACCTTAACTTAATTTAAAATGAATCAACTGAGTGTGTTACCGTGATGGCCTCTTCTCGGCGGAGTCCGGGAAGTGGACACGGTGTTGGAGTAATGTTTGCGCAGGTTGTCCTTTAGTTTCTCGCTCGCGCTTTGCCTCCTCTTCTCGCTCTCTTTTGCGAACAGGTTAGCCACCATATTTTGCTAGTCGCTTGTTGCAGCTCCACTCATATTTACCTTGCCTTACCTATAAGCTTGAATAGTCTTGATCGCGAGGGTGCGAGATTGCTGAGTCCCTGTGGCTCACAGATTACCATTACACCAGATGCAGGGCCTGATGATTCCGCTCCAGGTGACGCACTCGAGCTCAAGTGGGAGTTCGACGAGGACTCTCAACGTTATTATGTTTCTTTTCCTGATGATCAGTAGTGGTGCCCGGTTGGGGGTGATCGAGACCATGTCGCATGTTGGGTTATCTTTTATTTTGGCGCCGTAGTCGGGCCATGAGTGTTTTGAATGATGTAATGTTATTTATGTACCTTGGTTGACGTGGCGAGTGTAAGCCAACTATGTTATCTCCCCTTTATTATTATATTACATGGGATGTGTAAAGATTACCTTACTTGCGACATATGCCTTCAATGCGATTATGTCTGTAAGTCGTGCCTCGACACATGGGAGCTATAGTCGCATCGAGGGTGTGACATATAGTGATGTGCATTACCGAGTGGGCCTAGAGATACCTCTCCAACAATCGGAGTGACAAATCCTAATCTCGAAATACGCCAACCCAACAAGTACCTTTGGAGACACCTGTAGAGCACCTTTATAATCACCCAGTTACATTGTGCCGTTTGGTAGCACACAAAGTGTTCCTTCGGTAAACGGGAGTTGCATAATCTCATAGTCATAGGAACGTGTATAAGTCATGAAGAAAGCAATAGCAACAAACTAAACGATCAAGTGCTAAGCTAACAGAATGGGTCAAGTCAATCACATCATTCTCCTAATGATGTGATCCCGTTAATCAAATGACAACTCTTTGCCTATGGCTGGGGGTGATCGGGACCATGTCACATGTTGAGTTATCTTTTATTTTGGCGCCGTAGTTGGGCCATGAGTGTTTTGAATGATGTAATGTTATTTATGTACCTTGGTTGACGTGGTGAGTGTAAGCCAATTATGTTATCTCCCCTTTATTATTATATTACATGGGATGTGTAAAGATTACCTTAGTTGCGACATATGCCTTCAATGCGATTATGTCTCTAAGTCGTGCCTCGACACGTGGGAGCTATAGTCGCATCGAGGGTGTGACAAGTTGGTAATCAGAGCCTTCCCCGACCTTAGGAGCCCCATTGCTTGATCGTTTTAGCAGCCGAGTTGTGTCTAGAAAAATGTTTTGAGTCATTTAGGAATTATATATCGGAGAGTTAGGAATTCTTTTTACTTCCCAGTCTCCTCATCGCTCTGGTAAGGCATCCTGACGTAGAGTTTTGACTCTTCTCTTCTCAAATTTCACTAAAAAAAATTAGGATCACGCGGGTATCTTGGAATCGTTCCGATGGTTTTATGACGAGAACATTGTCTTGGTGCCTCCTGTCAGGGGTTTTGTGGAAGTGTCCCGGGGAGTTGAGCTCTGAGGTGTTGTCGTCATAATTTTATCGTTGCAGTTCTAGAATACCTGAGTTTAGCACGCTGACATCGAAAATCTCTTTTATGCAGTTCGTTGGTGAGATAACCTCGGCGCCACCCAGTACTGGGGCGGGAGTTCGGGAGTATCGCCATAAATTGTATAACGGATGCTTTTCGAAGGTTGAGGTAGATGGTTTCCGAAGTTTTTTCTTGGTTATGTGTTGAAGGATGGATACAGCTGGATGTAGGATTTGCTAGATTTGGGTGAGATATTATGCTTCCCCTGTATCCCCAACACCTGGTTGCATAACCGGAAAGGTTCGGGAGTTTCATAGGTAGGAATTCTCGTAGCTCTAGTTCTTCTACCACGGATATTGGTTGGAGATTGGGATTTCTTACCGATTATTCGTTCTTGATCCGTACCTTGTTGATTTATTTCTCCTCCTAATTCTACGTGGCTTCTCAATTTATGGATATGTGACCATTTCAAGAGGAATGCATTCGTTCATTTTGTTCGGATGTGAAGACTATATGTTGCAATTTTCATTCCGTTGGATTCAGCTTCAATATTTGTCTATCAATGTGTTAATGGATGTCAACCTCTTCAGGATGGCTCCTCCAACGTGCACGACTCCGAATCCTGATCCGCCACCACCTCCCCCTCCTCCGGAGGCATGGCAAGTTGTGATGGCCGCAACCAATGCAAACACACAGTTGATCATGCAAATTCTCCAAGAGCGCAATCAAGGCAACCAAGGGAACCAAGGCAACAATCAGAATCACTCTGCTACACTCAACCAGTTCCTTGCTAACGGGCCAAAGACTTTCAGCAATTGTGTTGAGGCAACCGATGCTGACGATTGGCTTGTGGATCTGTGCAAGCATTTTGAGTGCAGTAACGTCAGGCCTGAGGACTTTGTCAAGTTCGCTTCCTTCCAACTCAAAGATCTAGCTGCAGAATGGTTCCAGCAGTACAAGGACTCCAAGGTGGACGTGTTATCACTTGGGATGAATTCCGTCAAGATTTCAGAGCTCACCATATCCCTCAGAGCGTGGTTGAAAGTAAGCATGAGGAATTCCGCAACCTGAAGCAAGGCTCTTTGTCTGTCTATGACTACAACAAGTTGTTCCAGAAGCTCGCCCGCTTTGCCAAGCAGGACGTCCCTGATGAGAAGAGCATGATATACCAGTTCAGGGGTGGTCTCAGAGAAGAAATTCAGCTCGCTCTTGTTCTCTTTGAGCCCTTGAGGTACGATGAGTTCTACAACATGGCATTGAAGCAAGAGGCTGCTTAGTCGAGGTGTGATGCTTCCAAGAAGCGAGTCAGAGATGTTACTCCTTCTTCCTCTACTCAAGTGGCCAAGCAGCAGAAGTATTGGCTTCCTCCTCCTCCGTTCCGTCAGCCGTTTCAGCAGAAGAGCTAAGGTGGCAGTGGATCTTCCCACCCACCCAACCCTGGCATTCAGAACAAGACTTCGTCTCAACCTCCAAGATCGAGTGCTCCGTACCACTGTCCGCTTTCAGAGGTCACGTGCAACAAGTGCCAACAGAAGGGTCACTATGCCAACAAGTGTTTCAACCAGAGGCATCTTCCTCCTCCTCCTGTCAGATCGGCAAGTACAGCTGTGGTCAAGCATAACCACAAGCACGCCAAGGTCAACTTGATGAATGCAGCTCAGGCAGAGGACTCATCAGATGTCATCATGGGTAACCTTCCTATTAATGATATTCCTGCAAAAGTACTTTCTGACTCTGGTGCATCGCATTCCTTCATGTCATTCCCATTTGCATCGGAGAACAATTTTAGTACTAAGGCTTTACCTAGAGCTATGCAAGTCGTCTCTCTGGCTAAGCGTCTGAGTTCTAGTATGATGATTCCGGATATTTCTATCATGATGGGTGATTTCAAGTTTCTGGCTTCTCCAATGGTTCTTGGTAACTCGGATATTGATCTTATTCTCGGGATGGATTGGCTTTCTAAGCACAAGGCTCAGCTTGATTGTGCAGCCAGGCAGATTCAATTGACTCATTCGTCTGAGGATGTAATTGTCTTTGCCGCTCGGGATAATACTATCCGTCTGTTTTCTCTCAATGAGAAGGGTGAACTGGATGCTATCTCGCAAATTTCAGTCGTTTGCGAATATCAAGACGTCTTTCCAGAAGAGCTTCCAGGAATGCCTCCGCGCCGGCCAGTTGAATTCGTTATTGATCTTGAGCCTGGCACGGAACCTGTGTGCAAGCGCCCTTACAAGCTCGGACCTGAAGAGTTGAAGGAGCTGAAGAAGCAACTCGATATTCAAGAAAGAATGGGTCTCATCCGGCCTAGTTCTTCTCCGTGGGGTTGTGGTGTTCTTTTGTGAAGAAGAAGGATGGAACGGACCGACTTTGTGTTGATTACCGTCCATTGAACAAGAAGACCATCAAGAACAAATACCCACTTCCCAACATCAATGAGCTGTTCGAACAACTCAAAGGTGCACAAGTATTCTCCAAGCTTGATCTCCATATGGGTTATCATCAGATTCGAATCCGTGAGCAAGATATTCCCAAGACGGCTTTCAGGACAAGCTTTGGTTCATATGAATACACTTCATGTCTTTTGGCCTCGTCAACGCTCCTCCGACGTTCTCTCGCATGATGAACTTCATCTTCAACGCCTACACCAATGACTTTGTTTTGGTCTATCTCGACGACATTCTGGTTTTCTCGAAGAACAAGGAAGATCATGCCAAGCACTTGCGTTTGGTTCTCGATAAGCTCAGGGAACATCAGTTATACGCTAAGTTCTCCAAGTGTGAATTTTGGCTCGATGAGGTTCTTTATCTTGGTCATATCATCTCTGCCAAGGGCATTGCCGTGAATCCTGAGAAGGTGTCTGCAATTGTAAATTGGGAACCTCCTCAGAATGTGAAGCAACTCCGTAGCTTCCTCGGTCTCGCAAGCTATTGTCGAAGATTCGTTGAAAACTTTTCTAAAATCGCGAAGCCTCTCTCAAATCTTCTCCAGAAGCACGTCAAGTACGTTTGGTCTCCAGAGTGTGACATTGCTTTCAACACTTTGAAAGAGAAATTGATCACTGCTCCATTTCTGACTCCGCCTGATGAATCCAAACCGTACGAGGTCTTTTGTGATGCCTCTCTCCAAGGTCTTGGTGCAGTATTGATGCAAGAGAAGAAAGTTGTTGCTTATACCTCTCGCCAGTTGAAGCCTAATGAGAAGAACTACCCAACTCATGATCTCAAGTTGGCGGCAGTTGTGCATGCTCTTTTGACTTGGAGACATCTTCTATTGGGAAGAAAAGTGGACATTTTCACTGATCACAAGAGTCTCAAGTACATCTTCACTCAGCCTAATCTCAACCTCAGGCAAATTCGATGGGTCGAAATGATTCAAGAGTATAATACGAGTATCGAGTATACTCCAGGCAAGGCCAATGTGATTGCTGACGCATTGAGCAGAAAGGCTTACTGCAACAGTCTGATTCTCAAGCCTTATCAACCCGAGCTTTGTGAAGCTTTCCGCAAACTTAATCTGCAAGTTGTTCCTCAAGGTTTCCTCACCAACCTTCAAGCCTCTCCTACCTTAGAAGACCAGATTCGCCAAGCCCAGCTTCTTGATGCTATGGTGAAAAAGGTGAAGATTGGGATTGCCAAGAGTCAACCCAAGTACAAGTGCTACCGCCTTGATGACAAGGACACTCTCTTATTCGAGGATCGTATTGTTGTGCCCAAAGGTGACCTTCGTAAAGTGATCATGAACGAGGCTCACAATTCTCTCCTCTCCATCCACCCTGGGAGCACGAAGATGTATCAGGACCTCAAACAGGCTTATTGGTGGACTCGAATGAAGCGCGAGATTGCTCAGTTCGTGAATGAATGTGATGTCTGCAGAAGAGTGAAGGCAGAACACCAAAGGCCAGCTGGTCTCCTCCAACCTCTTGCCATTCCAGAATGGAAGTTTGACCACATTGAAATGGACTTCGTGACTGGGTTTCCTAAGTCCAAGCGTGGCAATGATGCTATATTCGTTGTCATCGACAAACTCAGCAAAGTGGCTCACTTTCTGCCTATCAAAGAGTCAATCACTGCAGCTCAATTGGCGGAACTCTATACCTCTTGGATTGTCTCTCTCCACGGTATTCCACAAGTGATCTCTTCAGACCATGGCAGCATCTTTACCTCCAAGTTTTGGGATTCTTTTCAGAAGGCCATGGGCACCAACATCCGCTTTAGCACAGCTTTCCATCCTCAAACTAGCGGTCAAGTCGAGCGTGTCAACCAGATTCTTGAAGATATGCTCACGGCTTGTGTGATCTCCTTCGGCATGAAGTGGGAGGATTGTCTTCCTTATGCTGAATTCTCCTACAACAACAGTTTTCAAGCAAGTTCAGACAAGGCCCCATTTGAAATTCTGTATGCCAGGAAGTGCCGTACCCCTCTCAACTGGTCTGAAACCGGTGAACGTCAGCTTTTGGGTAATGACCTAATCACAGAGGCAGAGGAAATGTGCAAAGTCATTCGTGATAACCTCAAAGCAGCCCAATCCCGCCAGAAGAGCTACTATGATAGTAAGCACCATGATTTGGCCTTCGAGATCGGAGATCATGTTTACCTCCACGTCTCTCCTATGAAAGGTACTCGTCGCTTTGGTATCAAAGGGAAGCTTCCCCCAGATACGTGGGACCTTTCAAGATTGTCAGCAAGAGAGGCGGTCTCGCCTATCAACTCGAGCTTCCTTCAAACTTTGCAAATGTTCATGATGTGTTCCATGTCTCTCAGCTTCGAAAGTGCTTCAAGACTCCTGACCGCACCGTCAACTTCGAGGAAATTGAGCTCCAAGAAGATCTTTCCTATCGTGAGCACCTCGTTGCTATTCTTGAAGAGACTGAACGCAAGACTCGCAATAAGTCAATCAAATTCTTCAAAGTCAAGTGGTCACACCATTCCGACCGTGAAGCTACCTGGGAACGCGAGGATCACCTCCGTTCTGAGTACCCGGCGTTCTTTCAGTCCTAGATCTCGGGACGAGATCCTTTCGTAGTGGTGGAGTGTTGTAACACCCCGGATATGACTTTCCCAATTTGTACTCCAACTCTTGCCGTTTCCGGCGTTAACTTATTTTATTTTCTCGGGTTCGGGTTTTTGTCTCCGTGTGTTGTTGTCGTTGTCATGCATCTCATATCATGTCATCATGTGCATTGCATTTGCATACGTGTTCGTCTCATGCATTCGAGCATTTTCCCCGTTGTCCATTTTGCATTCCGGCGCTTCGTTCTCCTCCGGTGGTCATTTCTAGCTTTCTTTCATGTGTGGGGATTAAACATTTCCGGATTGAACCGAGACTTGCCAAGCGGCCTTGGTTTACTGCCGGTAGACCGCCTGTCAAGTTTCGTATCATTTGGACTTCGTTTGATACTCCAACGGTTAACCGAGGGACCGAAAAGGCCTCGTGTGTGTTGCAGCCCAACACCCCTCCATTTTGGCCCAAAACCCACATAAACCTGCTCCATCATCTAGAGCATTCGATCACGATCGCGTGGCCGAAAACCGCACCTCTTTTGGACTCTCCTAGCTCCCTCTACCTCTATTTAAAGTCCCCTCCCGAAATTCGCGGATCTCCTCTTCCCCTAACCCTAAAAATCGTCTCCGCGGCGCCGGACATCACCGCCGCCGCGAATCGTGTGCCGCCATGTGGCCGAGCCACCCCACATCGCCGCCTCCTCCTGCCGCCGGCCCGTTCGGCCTGCGAGGGGCCCTCCCGGCCCACACGCACGCCCCGCCGCCTGCCTCCTCGCTCCGCCGCCTGCCTCCTCGCCCCGACGCCGGCGCCGCGCCCCGCCGCCCGCCACCACCGCGTCGACTTCCACCTCCGGTGCCGCCCCGCCGCAGTGGACTCCGGCGCCGCCCGCGGCCACCTCGCCGCGCCCGAGCCCCGTGGTGCCCTCTCCGGTCACCCTCCGCCGCCGTCCAGCCTCGTCGCCGGCCGCACCCTCGATGGCCCCGCGTCCCCGAGCCGCCGACGAGCTCTCTCCGGTCGGATCCGCCGCCGGCGATCTCGAGCCCGTTGGCTACAGTAACCGCCGAAGAAACCCTAGATCTGGTGGTTCTTTTTTTTCTAAGTCCCCGGATTTCCTAGTCCATATGCTCCTGTTCATGGCATCGTATCTTTGCACCCGTAGCTCCGTTTTGGGCATATAGCATATCAAAATGTTCATCTCAGAGAGTACATCATTTCGTTCCATTGCATAATTTGCATTTGAGTTCATCTTGATGCCTGAAATGCTGTTAGAAGAGGGCTACTTGAGATATTTGTCAGATCTGCTACTCCATTTGCATATTTGTCATTTTTGCCATGATTATTGTGTCCATGATATGCCCATGAGCTCTACATATGTTTTGTTAAGGGTTTTTCCATCTTTCCAGAGGTGCAACCCATGTATTTTTGTGATGTGTGTGGTGACTAGTGCAAGCTTGCAAAGTGAGGCACTTGGTAGTGCTGATTTCAGGGACTTAGCAATTCCACTAAGTCCTTGATCTGTTTATTTCATATGGCCTTATGTTCATGTTGTTTCCTAGTGATCCGTGCCTCTTTTGAGGATGATCAGTAAGGATGTTTTGTTAATCTTGTAGTGATCTAACCATCCATGTCTTTGTTTGCAATTATGGAGCACCCTAGATTGAGTCAATCGAGCTCTACTTTTGCTACTTTGTAAATCTGGGCAGATTGTCAACTTGTTTGCAATTTTGCCGATGATGTTGTAGTTGACCCGTGCATGCTATGCTATTGTTATTGCCATGTCTAGCTTGCATTTTGTGTATTCTTGATGGGTGTATGCTTAGAATGTCATGACTTTCTCTGTAGTGAGTTCATCGAGCTCGTAAACTTGCCTACTTGATATTTGTTTTCAGCATGCTCCAGTTTTCACTAAGTCTGTGATCTGATTATGTTTTTGCCATGTTCACATGCTTGCAATTCTATTTTCTGATCCCTTTTGGCTCAAGGTCACTAAGGGACTTTTGTTAAGCTATTTGATTAGCTCCATGCCATGCTTTACTTTGCCATGTTCAGGTCCTTTAGCATGTAGTTTTGTTGCTCCGAAGAGGGCTACCTGATCTGAAATTCCAGACAAGTGTTAATTTCACTAAGTCTGAAATCTGTTTGCCATATGCATTTTTGCCATGCTTGTTTGAACCTGTTAATGGATGTTTTGGCCGTAGCCCAGTGCTAGACTTTTGTTAAGCATCTTGAAAGCATCCCTGCCATGTATTTTGTTGTCATGTTTGAGTGCTGTAGCATGTTCATCTCATTAAATTTAGATGGCTACTTGTTGTAAATCGCAGACCGATGTCATATTTGTTTCGCTTGCCATTTCCAAACCGTAACTCCGATTCCGGAGTTCTTTATATCATTTTCAAGCGATTTCATTTCATCTTTCCAGTGGAACCCTTGGATTTCCAACTTGAGTCCAGGATCTTGCATGTCCTGTCACATCTTGCATATGCATCCCGCATCGCATCCCGCATAGCATACCATCCTTGCATCATATTGTTTGATCCTTGCACGTGGTTGATTGTGTCCTTGTTGCTTGTTTGTATTGTTTGGGTAGAGCCGGGAGACGAGTTCGCTAACGAGGAGCCCATTGAGTTTGCTTTCGAGTATCCAGTCAACTCTGACAACTTTGCAGGCAAGATGATCATACCCTCGAAATCACTACTATCTTTGCTTTGCTAGATGCTCACTCTTTTGCTATGCCAATGCTACGATGCCTACCATTTTGCTTTCAAGCCTCCCAAAATTGCCATGTTCAGCCTCTAACCCACCATGTCCTAGCAAACCGTTGTTTGGCTATGTTACCGCTTTGCTCAGCCCCTCTTATAGCGTTGCTAGTTGCAGGTGAAGATTGGAGGCCGTTCCTTGTTGGAACCTTTATTTACTTGTTGGGATATCATTATATTATCTTGTTTATCTTAATGCATCTATATACTTGGTAAAGGGTGGAAAGCTCGGCCTCTCGCCTAGTGTTTTGTTCCACTCTTGCCGCCCTAGTTTCCGTCATATCGGTGTTATGTTCCCGGATTTTGCGTTCCTTACACCGTTGGGTTATAATGGGAACCCCTTGATAGTTCGCCTTGATTAAATCTTTTCTAGCAATGCCCAACCTTGGTCTTACCATTTGCCACCTAGCCTCTTTTTCCCCTGGGTTTGCGGAGCCCGAGGGTCATCTTATTTAAACACCCCCCCCTCGGGGCCAGTGCTCCTCTGAGTGTTGGTCCGACTGAGCTGCCTGCGGGGCCACCTCAGGGAAACTTGAGGGTTGGTTTTACTCGTAGCTAGTCTCATCTGAGTGTGCCCTGAGAATGAGATATGTGCAGCTCCTATCAGGATTTGTTGGCACATTCGGGTGGTGTTGATGGTCTTGTTTTAACCTATCGAAGTGTCTTGAAGAACCGAGATACCGAGTCTGATCGGAACGTCTTGGGAGGAGGTCTATTCCTTCGTTGACCGTGAGAGCTTGTCATGGGCTAAGTTGGGACTCCCCTGCAGGGATTTGAACTTTCGAAAGCCGTGCCCGCGGTTATGGGCAGATGGGAATTTGTTAATGTCCGGTTGTAGATAACTTGAACCTTAACTTAATTTAAAATGAATCAACTGAGTGTGTTACCGTGATGGCCTCTTCTCGGCGGAGTCCGGGAAGTGGACACGGTGTTGGAGTAATGTTTGCGCAGGTTGTCCTTTAGTTTCTCGCTCGCGCTTTGCCTCCTCTTATCGCTCTCTTTTGCGAACAGGTTAGCCACCATATTTTGCTAGTCACTTGTTGCAGCTCCACTCATATTTACCTTGCCTTAACTATAAGCTTGAATAGTCTTGATCGCGAGGGTGCGAGATTGCTGAGTCCCTGTGGCTCACAGATTACCATTACACCAGATGCAGGGCCTGATGATTCCGCTCCAGGTGACGCACTCAAGCTCAAGTGGGAGTTCGACGAGGACTCTCAACGTTATTATGTTTCTTTTCCTGATGATCAGTAGTGGTGCCCGGTTGGGGTGATCGGGACCATGTCGCATGTTGGGTTATCTTTTATTTTGGCGCCGTAGTCGGGCCATGAGTGTTTTGAATGATGTAATGTTATTTATGTACCTTGGTTGACGTGGCGAGTGTAAGCCAACTATGTTATCTCCCCTTTATTATTATATTACATGGGATGTGTAAAGATTACCTTACTTGCGACATATGCCTTCAATGCGATTATGTCTCTAAGTTGTGCCTCGACACATGGGAGCTATAGTCGCATCGAGGGTGTGACATATAGTGATGTGCATTACCGAGTGGGCCTAGAGATACCTCTCCAACAATCGGAGTGACAAATCCTAATCTCGAAATACGCCAACCCAACAAGTACCTTTGGAGACACCTGTAGAGCACCTTTATAATCACCCAGTTACATTGTGCCGTTTGGTATCACACAAAGTGTTCCTTCGGTAAATGGGAGTTGCATAATCTCATAGTCATAGGAACGTGTATAAGTCATGAAGAAAGCAATAGCAACAAACTAAACGATCAAGTGCTAAGCTAACAGAATGGGTCAAGTCAATCACATCATTCTCCTAATGATGTGATCCCGTTAATCAAATGACAACTCTTTGCCTATGGCTGGGAAACATAACCATCTTTGATCAATGAGCTAGTCAATTAGAGGCATACTAGTGACACTCTGTTTGTCTATGTATTCACACATGTATCATGTTTCCGGTTAATACAATTCTAGCATGAATAATAAACATTTATCATGATGTAAGGAAATAAATAATAACTTTATTATTGCCTCTAGGGCATATTTCCTTCAGTCTCCCACTTGTACTAGAGTCAATAATCTAGTTCACATCTTTATGTGATTTAACGTTCATAGTTCACATCGCCATGTGATTAACACCCATAGTTCACATCATCATGTGACCAACACCCAAAGGGTTTACTAGAGTCAATAATCTAGTTCACATCGCTATGTGATTAACACCCAAAGAGTACTAAGGTGTGATCATGTTTTACTTGTGAGAGAAGTTTAGTCTACGGGTCTGCCACATTCAGATCCGTATGTATTTTGCAAATTTCTATGTCAACAATGCTCTGCATGGAGCTACTCTAGCTAATTGCTCCCACTTTTAAAATGTATCCAGATTGAAACTTAGAGTCATCTGGATCAGTGTCAAAATTTGCATCGACGTAACCCTTTACGACGAACCTTTTTTCACCTCCATAATCGAGAAACATATCCTTATTCCACTAAGGATAATTTTGACCGTTGTCCAGTGATCCACTCCTAGATCACTATTGTACTCCCTTGCTAAACTCGGTGTAGGGTATACAATAGATCTGGTACACAGCATGGCATACTTTATAGAAACTATGGCTGAGGCATAGGGAATGACTTTCATTCTCTTTCTATCTTCTGTCGTGGCCGGGCTTTGAGTCTTACTCAATTTCACACCTTGAAACACGGGCAAGAACTCTTTCTTTGACTGTTCCATTTTGAACTACTTCAAAATCTTGTCAAGGTATGTACTCATTGAAAAGACCTATCAAGCGTCTTGATCTATCTCTATAGATCTTGATGCTCAATATGTAAGCAGCTTCACTGAGGTCTTTCTTTGAAAAACTCCTTTCAAATACTCCTTTATGCTTTGCAGAATAATTCTACATTATTTCCGATCAACAATATGTCAGTCAGATATACTTATCAGAAATGTTGTAGTGCTCCCACTCACTTTCTTGTAAATACAGGCTTCACCGCAAGTCTGTATAAAACTATATGCTTTGATCAACTTATCAAAGCGTATATTCCAACTCCGAGATGCTTGCACCAGTCCATAGATGGATCGCTGGAGCTTGCATATTTTGTTAGCACCTTTAGGATTGACAAAACCTTCTGGTTGCATCATATACAACTCTTTCTTTAATAAATCCTTTCAGGAATGCAGTTTTTGTTTATCCATTTGCTAGATTTCATAAAATGCGGCAATTTGCAAACATGATTCGGATAGATTTAAGCATCGCTACGAGTGAGAAAATCTCATCATAGTCAACACCTTGAGCTTTGTCAAAAACCTTTTTTGACAAGTCTAGCTTTGTAGATAGTAACACTACTATCAGCGTCCGTCTTCCTCTTGAAGATCCATTTATTTTTTGTGGCTTGCCGATCATCGGGCAAGTCAACCAAAGTCCACACTTTGTTATTGTACATGGATACCATCTCAGATTTCATGGCCTCAAGCCATTTCGCAGAATCTGGGCTCATCATCGCTTCCTCATAGTTCGTAGGTTCGTCATGGTCAATTAACATGACCTCCAGAACAGGATTACCGTACCACTCTGGTGCGGATCTCACTCTGGTTGACCTACGAGGTTCGGTAGTAACTTGATCTGAAGTTACATGATCATCATCATTAGCTTCCTCACTAATTGGTGTAGGAGTCACAGAAACAGATTTCTGTGATGATCTACTTTCCAATAAGGGAGCAGGTATAGTTACCTCATCAAGTTCTACTTTCCTCCCACTCACTTCTTTCGAGAGAAACTCCTTCTCTAGAAAGGATCCATTTTTTAGCAACGAATATCTTGCCTTCGGATCTGTGGTAGAAGGTGTACCCAACAGTAACTTTTGGGTATCCTATGAAGACACATTTCTCCGATTTGGGTTTCAACTTATCAGGATGAAACTTTTCTTATAAGCATCGCAACCCCGAACTTTAAGAAACGACAACTTTGGTTTCTTGTCAAACCACAGTTCATACGGTGTCGTCTCAACGGATTTATATGGTGCCCTTTTTAACGTGAATGCAGCTGTCTCTAATGCATAACCCCAAAACTATAGTGGTTAATCGGTAAGAAACATCATAGATTGCATTATATCCAATAATAGTACGGTTATGACGTTAGGACACACCATTATGTTGTGGTGTTCCAGGTGGCACGATTTTGTGAAACTATTACACATTGTTTTAATTGAAGACCAAACTCGTAACTCAAATATTTGTCTCTGTGATCAGATCGTAGAAACTTTATTTTCTTATCACGATGATTTTCCACTTCACTCTGAAGTTCTTTGAACTTTTCAAATGTTTCAGACTTATGTTTCATCAAGTAGATATGCCCATATCTGCTCAAATCATCTGTGAAGGTCAGAAAATAACAATACCTACCGCGAGCCTCAACACTCATCAGACTGTATACATCAGTGTGTATTATTTCCAATAAGTCAGTTGCTCGCTCCATTGTTTTGGAGAATGGAGTCCTAGTCATCTTGCCCATGAGGCATGGTTTGCAAGCATCAAAATGATTCATAATCAAGTGATTCCAAAAGCCCATCGGCATGGAGTTTCTTCATGCGCTTTACACCAATATGACCTAAACGGCAGTGCCACAAATAAGTTGCACTATCATTATTAACTTTGCATATTTTGGCTTCAATATTATGAATATGTGTATCACTACGATCGAGATCCAACGAACCATTTTCATTGGGTGTATGACCATAGAAGGTTTTATTCATGTAAACAGAACAACAATTATTCTCTAACTTAAATGAATAACCATTTTGCAATAAACATGATCAAATCATATTCATGCTCAACACAAACACCAAATAACATTTATTTAGGTTCAACACTAATCCCGAAAGTATAGAGAGTGTGCGATGATGATCATATCATTCTTGGAACCACTTCTAACACATATCGTCACTTCACCCTTAACTAGTCTCTGTTCATTCTGCAACTCCCGTTTCGAGTTACTACTCTTAGCAACTGAACCAGTATCAAATACCAACGGGTTGCTATAAACACTAGTAAAGTACACATAAATAACATGTATATCAAATATAGCATTGTTCACTTTGCCATCCTTCTTATCCGCCAAATACTTGGGGCAGTTCCGCTTCCAGTGACCAGTCCCTTTGCAGTAGAAGCACTTAGTATCAGGCTTAGGTCCAGACTTGGGCTTCTTCACTTGAGCAGCAACTTGCTTGCCATTCTTCTTGAAGTTCCCTTTCTTTCGCTTTGCCCTTTTCTTGAAACTCGTGGTCTTGTTAATCATCAACACTTGATGCTCTTTCTTGATTTCTACCTTCATCGATTTCATCATCATGAAAAGCTCGGGAACCATTTTCGTCATCCCTTGCATACTATAGTTCATCATGAAGTTCTACTAACTTGGTGATGGTGACTAGAGAATTCTGTCAATCATTATTTTATCTGGAAGATTAACTCCCACTTGATTCAAGCGATTGTAGTACCCAGACAATCTGAACACATGCTCACTGCTTGAGCTATTCTCCTCCATCTTTTAGCTATAGAACTTGTTGGAGACTTCATATCTCTCAACTCGGGTATTAACTTCAACACCTGGAACATCTCATATGATCCATGACGTTCAAAACGTCTTTGAAGTCCCGATTCTAAGCTGTTAAGCATGGTGCACTAAACTATCAAGTAGTCATCATATTGAGCTAGCCAAACGTTCATGACGTCTGCATCTGCTCCTGCAATAGGTCTGTCACCTAGCGGTGCATCAAGGACATAATTCTTCTGTGCAGCAATCAGGATAATCCTCAGATCACGGATCCAATCCACATCATTGCTACTAACATATTTCAACTTAGTTTTCTCTAGGAACATATCAAAAATAAAACTGAGGAGCTAAACGCGAGCTATTGATCTACAACATAGATAAGCTAATACTACCAGGACTAAGTACATGATAAATTAAAGTTCAATTAATCATATTACTTAAGAACTCCCACTTAGATAGACATCCCTCTAATCATCTAAGTGATCACGTGATCCAAATCAATTAAACCATGTCCGATCATCACGTGAGATGGAGTAGTTTCAATGGTGAACATCACTATGTTGATCATATCTACTATATGATTCACGCTCGACCTTTCGGTCTCAGTGTTCCGAGGCCATATATGCATATGCTAGGCTCGTCAAGTTTAACCTGAGTATTCCGCGTGTGCAACTGTTTTGCACCCGTTGTATTTGAACGTAGAGCCTATCACACCCGATCATCACGTGGTGTCTTAGCACGAAGAACTTTCGCAATGGTGCATACTCAGGGAGAACACTTATACCTTGATAATTTAGTGAGAGGCCATCTTATAATGCTACCGACAATCAAAGCAAGATAAGATGCATAAAAGATAAACATCACGTGCAATCAATATAAGTGATATGATATGGCCATCATCATCTTGTGCTTGTGATCTTCATCTCCGAAGCACCGTCATGATCACCATTGTCACCAGCGCGACACTTTGATCTCCATCGTATCATCATTGTCGTCTCGCCAACTTATGCTTCTACGACTATCGCTACCGCTTAGTGATAAAGTAAAGCATTACAGGGCGATTGCATTGCATACAATAAAGTGACAACCATATGGCTCCTGCCAGTTGTCGATAACTCGGTTACAAAACATGATCATCTCATACAATAAAATATAGCATCATGCCTTGACCATATCATATCACGACATGCCCTACAAAAACAAGTTAGACGTCCTCTACTTTGTTGTTGCAAGTTTTACGTGGCTGCTACGGGCTGAGCAAGAACCGTTCTTACCTACGCATCAAAACCACAACGATAGTTCGTCAAGTTAGTGCTGCTTTAACCTTCTCAAGGACCGGGCGTAGCCACACTCGGTTTGACTAAAGTTGGAGAAACTGAGACCCGCCAGCCACCTGTGTGCAGAGCACGTCGGTAGAACCACTCTCGCATAAGCGTACGCGTAATGTCGGTCCGGGCCGCTTCATCCAACAATACCACCGAACCAAAGTATGACATGCTGGTAAGCAGTATGACTTGTATCGCCCACAACTCACTTGTATATGCTGGTAAGCATATAACATAAACGCATAAAACCAGGCTCGGATGCCACTGTTAGGGAACTTAGTAATTTCAAAAATAATCCTACGCACACACAGGATCATGGTGATGCATAGCAAAGAGAGGGGAGTGTGTTGTCCACGTACCCTCATAGACCGAAAGCGGAAGCGTTTGCACAACGCGGTTGATGTAGTCGTACGTGTTCATGATCCGACCGATCAAGTACCGAACGTACGGCACCTCCGAGTTCAGCACACGTTCAGCTCGATGACGTCCCTCGAACTCCGATCCAGCCAAGCTTTGAGGGAGAGTTCCGTCAGCACGATGGCGTGGTGACGATGATGATGTTCTACCGACGCAGGGCTTCGCCTAAGCACCGCTATGATATTATCGAGGTGGGCTATGGTGGAGGGGGGCACCGCACATCGCTAAGAGATCCAAGAGATCAATTGTTGTGTCTAGAGGTGCCCCCCTGCCCCCGCATATAAAGGAGGGAGGGAGAGGTCAGCCCTAGAGGGGCGCGCCAAGTGTGGGGAGTCCTACTAGGACTCCCAAGTCCTAGTAGGATTCCCCTTTCCTTTCCGGAGTAGGAGAGAAGGAAAGAGGGGGAGAGGGAAAAGAAAAAGGGGGCTGCACCCCTTGTCCAATTCGGACCAGAGAGGGGGCGCGCGCCTCCTTCCTTTTGGCCTCTCTCCTCTATTCCCGTATGGCCCAATAAGGCCCAATACTTCTCTCGGTGAATTCCCGTAACTCCCCGGTACTCCGAAAATACCCGAATCACTCGGAACCTTTCTGATGTCCGAATATAGTCGTCCAATATATCGATCTTTACGTCTCGACCATTTCGAGACTCCTTGTCATGTCCCCGATCTCATCCAGGACTCCGAACCTCTGTTGGAAAAGGCAGTGCCTAGGAGGCGCTTAGGCACACCTAGGCGCTAGGCAATGGCCAAACGCCTCGCCTAGGGCATAAATGGATGTCTAGACAGGGCAAGCAAGGAATTGCCTACCCAAGCAAGAAATCATGCCACATACTGCACTGATATGCCAAATGGGTTATATTCCAATGGCAGTAGATGGTAATTAACTTATTTATATGGCCTAAACTAATATCAACACCCATATAATAATCACAAATACACTATGAGTAAAAAAAATATTACCGCCTAGGCCGCGCCTAGGACGCTTAGGCACCGCCTAGGCACTAGGCGAAGGCCAATCGCCTCGCTTACACCTACCGCTTTTTCCAACCTTGCTCCGAACTACCTTCGGTACATCAAATCACATAAACTCATAATACAATCGTCACCGAAACTTTAAGCGTGCGGACCCTATGGGTTCGAAAACTATGTAGACATGACCGAGACACGTCTCCGGCCAATAACCAATAGCGGAACCTGGATGCTCATATTGGCTCCCACATATTCTACGAAGATCTTTATCGGTCAAACCGCATAAAAAGATACGTTGTTCCCTTTGTCATCGGTATGTTACTTGCCCGAGATTCGATCGTCGGTATCTCAATACCTAGTTCAATCTCGTTACTGGCAAGTATCTTTACTCGTTCCGTAATACATCATCCCGTAACTAACTCATTAGTTACAATGCTTGCAAGGCTTATAGTGATGTGCATTACCAAGTGGGCCCAGAGATACCTCTCCGACAATCGGATTGACAAATCCTAATCTCCAAATACACCAACCCAACAAGTACCTTTGGAGACACCTGTAGAGCACCTTTATAATCACCCAGTTACGTTGTGACATTTGGTAGCACACAAAGTGTTCCTCCGGTAAACGGGAGTTGCATAATCTCATAGTCATAGGAACATGTATAAGTCATGAAGAAAGCAATAGCAACAAACTAAACGATCAAGTACTAAGCTAACAGAATGGGTCAAGTCAATCACATCATTCTCCTAATGATGTGATCCCATTAATCAAATGACAACTCTTTGTCTATGGCTAGGAAACATAACCATCTTTGATCAACGAGCTAGTCAAGTAGAGGCATACTAGTGACACTCTGTTTGTCTATGTATTCACACATGTATCATGTTTTCGGTTAATACAGTTCTAGCATGAATAATAAACGTTTATCATGATATAAGGAAATAAATAATAAATTTATTATTGCCTCTAGGGCATATTTCCTTCATGATCCCCATTCATATCTGATTTGCATTCTGAGTTAATTCCTTGTGCACTAATTTTCGTCTTTCCCACCATAGATACCAAGCTGAAATGGCTATCATCTCTCGTACATTTTGGTACCCCATAATACTCAAATCTTGGTTAGGAAGAAGTAGAAGGTATTCCAATATCTAAGTAGAAGGTATTCCAATATCGCCTCCCCAGCACGGTCAACCTCACAAGCTTTATAAATAATCTCATCCATCCCTAGTTTCTTCCAAACCTCCTTTGCTTTACTACAAAGGAAAAGCATGTGTTTCGTATCTTCTAAACCTTGAGAGAAATTAGGACAAGATGACGAGACCTTCATGTGTCTATTAGTGAGTGTTACCCGGCATGGGAGGGTGCCATGTGATGTACGCCATATAATTTTTTTTACTTTTGTCGAACAAGATAACTTCCAAATTTGACACCATATAGGGTTATGTGTGATTCGCCCCATCCCATTAGCATATTTTAGTTTACTCCCATACTGATGATTCCACTCCACAGAGTAAGCAGATCGTACCGAGAACATACCATTTTTCTATAACTCCAGGCAATGAAATCTGTCATATCATGTTGCGAAAGTGGGATTGAAAGAATCCGTTGCGCGTCAATGGGCCACATAGTTTGTCTAATCAGGTCCTCATCCTATTTATTGGAGACAGGATCAATCAGGTCACCCACTTTTGATAACAATTGTCCCCCCCCTATGGGTCATAATCTTCCTAGTGGTACAGTTTGGGACCAGGCATCTTCCCAAATATTGATGTTGTGTTCATTCCCCACTTGCCAAATGTAGCCACGTTCCAGGGTATTTATGCCTGCCATAATGCTTTGCCATGTGAAGGAAGCGCCATGCTTTGGCCTGGACTTCATTAAACTGCCATCAAGATAGTAGTTGGCTCTCAGAATAGTAGCACACAAGGAATCAAGATTATGAATGAGACGCCATGCCTGTTTGGCGAGCAAAGCCATGTTGAAACAATGGATATCACGGAAACCCATTCCTCCTTGGTTTTTTGGTATGCGCATTTTCCACCAGGCCATCCAGTGCATCCTCCTCTGGTTCTCCTCGTCTCCCCACCAGAAATGCGCAATCGCGTCAATGATTCCTTTACAATTTTTTTAGGAGTTTTAAAGACCC
Source organism: Triticum urartu (assembly GCF_056163025.1). Taxonomy (NCBI): domain Eukaryota; kingdom Viridiplantae; phylum Streptophyta; class Magnoliopsida; order Poales; family Poaceae; genus Triticum; species Triticum urartu. Next base: position 269,056,036 of record NC_141875.1, read on the forward strand.
ACATTGCATAGGTAGGTATGGCTTGTATCACAGCCTTGAGCAGGATCTCCTTTCCCCTGGCATACAGTAATTTTTCCTTCCAACCACTAATTTTCTTGACAATTCGTTCAATCAAAAATTTAAAGCAGTCTGTTTTATCAACACCCACATTTGCTGGCAAGCCCAAATATTTGTCACTCATTGCCTCCGTCATTATATTCAATGTTGTACACATTTGTTCTCTTATCTCTACCGTTGTATTAGGACTAAAGAAAATGCTTGACTTTTCCACGCTTACCAGTTGTCCTGGCGCCGCACAATATAAATCTAATGTTGATTTCAAGGCCGCCGCATTATGTTGGTTGGCTTTCATCAATATCAATGATCATTCGCAAAGAGAAGATTTGTGACTGGCGGGGCGTCTCTACAGACTTTAACTCCTGATATATTCCCCTTATCCTCAGCATGCGCCAGCAAGGCATTCAACCCCTCTGTGCACAACAGAAAGAGGTACGGTGATAGCGGATCACCCTGCCTCAACCCTCTAGTAGGCTTGAAACTCTCACTTTCCTCTGCATTGATCCTGACTCTGTACTCGACAGTTGAGACACATTGCATAATCAAATTCACCCATTCTCGACGAAAACCCAATCTCAACATAATCTCCTCCAAAAAAGGCCACTCAACTCTATCGTATGCTTTGTGCATATCAAGTTTTATAGCACACAAGCCCTCTCTCCCTTCTCTTTTGTTCTTGATTGTGTGAAAACATTCATAGGCCACTAAAATATTATCTGTTATCAATCTACCCGGCACAAATGCACTCTGTGTGGGACTAATAATTTCTGGTAAAAAGACCTTCAATCGAGTAGCCACCATTTTCGCAATTATTTTATATACCACATTACATAAACTAATCGGTCTAAATTGTGTTACCTTTTCTGGTGTATTAATCTTAGGAATCATCACGATCGTCGTATCGTTCCAACCGTTTGGGATAGTACATGTATTGATTGCTTTAAGAACCTCCTCAATTAGGTCCTCCCCCAGCATTGGCCAGAACCTTTTGTAGAAAATAGCATGAAGCCCATATGGTCCTAGAGCTTTTAAGTCCCCAATATCGAATAAAGCCTTGCGAACATCTTCGGCGGTATAAGGGGCAAGTAGAGCATTATTCATTTCATTTGACACTCTCCTACGTACAAGTGATAAAACTTCTTGGTTCGGATGCTGAACTTCCGATGTGAAAAGGTTTGAAAAATATTCGGTGATGTGATCCTTCAACTCCTTTTCTTTTATCCAGTTTCCAGACTCATCTAAGAGTTTCATTATATTATTTCTTTTTTTCCTAGTCGTGGCAGCATTGTGAAAGAACGTCGTATTGCGATCCCCGTGCATCAACCAGTTCGCCCGTCCTCTTTGTAACCAGAAATTTCCTCTTGATCCAAGATGTTTTCAATTAGCACAATAATTTCCTTCTGATGACATCAAGATTCCGTATTCAGTGGGCCACGCCTTAATCTTTCTAATTCTTTTTTTAATTTCCTAATTCTTACCTTCGGTCCCTTTAGAATTTCCCGATCCCAAGTATGCAGATCGGCATGCACTGCTCTCGTACGATCAGCAAGTGAAGGTCCAATACATGCGAGCTTGGCTTTCTCCCAGGATGCCTTAACAATTTCAGTGACTGTCTCTTCCTTCAACCACCTTGCCTCAAATTGTTTAACACGCCCCTCTGGTTGATTAAAGACCTTTTTATCCAAATAATCCATGTCCAGTACAATTGGGCGGTGGTCAGAATGAACATGTTCTTCGTTGATAACTGCCGCTCGTGTGAATTTATTTGCCCACGCTAAATTACAGACCGCCCGATCAAGACGCTCACGTATTTCGCCCCTCCTCCAGGTGAAAAGGTCACCGGTATAGCCTAGGTCGTCGAGCCCACAATCCATTAGGCATTCACGGAAATATCTCATCATACCAAGTGGTCTTGCCATACCGCCCTCTTTCTCCAAAGGATATAAAATTTCATTAAAATCCCCCAAAACTACCTAGGGGTGGTTACCCTTACTATGTAGGTTTCGAATATCATTCCAAGATAGATGACGTTCATTCCATTTCGGGTGACCATAAAAACCCCGTGAAACGCCACTGAACCACATCCTCATACATAAACACAATATCAATAAAATGGGGCGAAACATAGTTTAACTCAACTTTATTTGACTTATGATAAAACAAAACGAGGCCACCGACCTTACCATCACTTTCCACTACAAACATAGAATCAAAATCTAAAATGCGACGAAGCTCATCGGCTTTACAATTATTTAAATGAGATTCAGAAAGGAATATTAAATCTACCCTTGTGCGCTCCTGTAGATCCAGGAGTTCATGAACTGCCATGTTGGAGAGCATACCGCGGCAGTTCCATCTTAGGATTTTCATTTGGCCCGGCGGTCCTCCTCCACGGAGGCCGCCGGTGTGCCATTTTCCTCTTTCTCTTCGCCAACTGATTCCACACCTTGCGGAATCTACTCTTCCTCCTTCTCGTCAGTCTCCTTTGCAACATGTGTAACCCCACCCTCCTTGTCCTGGACTACTTCAACTCTGCCAGTGCACACCCGCTTGGAAGAGACGGTTACATCGCCATATAATATGCGCTCATAGCTATCCATTTCTTTTTCAAAAGAGAACTCTAACTCACTACCCGTCGGACGAACGCCAAATGAATGTCCCCTTTTTTCCTAGGACTTGCTTGCAAGCATCCTCATCTCTATTTTGCCCCCCTTTATTTTTATCTTTCTTTTTGTAGTTACCCTGCGTGTGATGCTTAGCTGCACTGAATTTAAAGCATACGGTATTGTTCTCTGTCCCGCCACCTGTTTTACCAAACCTTGCAGCTACCGCGTTTGTCAACACATCCAGCACCCCCGGCTGGAAGAGCAGGAGGCCCGTATCAGCCCCAGGCGCTGGGGTTTTGCTGGACATCCCCAACGGCTGAGTACCCATGGACTTCTGACTCTCCTGGAGAGCCTGATTCGGAGCAGGTGCAGCATGCAAAAGACCCTCCTGGACATGCGTTGCACCCTTGGACGAGTTCTCCAAGGACATGTCGCCCTGGACCCGAGTAGCCGGCACGCCCACCTGGTCCACCTGACCAAGTGGCGCACCAGCCGGAGCAGGCGCCAAGACCACCTGAGCCCGACCCTCCTGGCCGGTGGTCGTCTTGGCGGAAGTAGCGGCCCCCTTATCAGAGATCGTGAGGGCACTTACGGCAGTGGCCACCTTGACGACGTCCATGGGCTTGCCGTCATTGTTGTTGTCGATGCTTGCAGTCGTGTTCTTGTCGCCGCGATAGTAGTTCCCGAAGAGTAGACCCCTCCTGCTAGTACCTTGGCTCTTCCAGTAGGGCTCAACACTAAGATTTCTAGGGAAGCAAACTACTCTCTTCTCACTTGGGATTTTACAAAACCTCTCAGAAGTATGACCCACAATCCCACAACACTCACGGTACAAAGGTAGCTGTCGGATTCGTGGGTTCCGGCAGACCCTTAAGGTTCGACCTCACCTTCAACCTCTCCGTCTCGCAAAGATCTAAACTAGGGTGCGCGCGGAGATCTCACCTTCAACCTCTCCGTCTCGCAAAGATCTAAACTACTAAAAGAACTGCGCAAGAGACACAAGATTTATACTGGTTCGGGCCACCGTTGTGGTGTAATACCCTACTCCAGTGTGTGGTTTGTGGATTGCCTCTTGGGGCTGGAGATGATGAACAATACAAGGAAGAACAGCCTCGCGAGAGTCTGTTCTTGGCTGGGGCGATGAACTGCTAGGAGGAGTTCAGTCACCTTTTCCTCTCTCTCTCTCTCTCTCTGGCGAAATGATCCTCTCCGACTGACCGAACCCCTTGCTATGTGGGTGGCTAGTCCTATTTATAGAGGCCCTGGTCCTCTTCCCAAATATTGAGCGGGAAGGGAGCCAACAATGGCGGGCTAATTTTGAAGGGGGACAGCGAGTACACTTATCCTGACTAAAGTTGGTCTTCGCCTGCCAAAGGCTTTGCGGTGACGCCGTGCTGGGCTCCATGGTGACCTCCATCTCGTAGTCCTCCTGGTCTTGGTCTCGTTGCACCGAAATGGCATCCTTTGCCCGGTGCCTCGGTACTCCGCGGCTGCGCTTGTCCCCTTGGCACCAAAGAGGAAAGAAGGACGCTGCGCGCGCTGGCGCCCGCCTGGCATCCTGAGTCGTCATGGCATACGCCATGGGCACCTCGCGAGGTACCCCGCCTTGAACTCTCCGCCTCCTCGCGAGCCAGCCTGATGAGGCTCCGCCTGAGGATGCGCCGTGTCGTCCGCCTCGTGAGGCTTGGCCCCTCGCGAGGGTCTTGAGTCTTGTGTTGATGAAGATGGGCCGCGCTAGGCCCCCATTCGAGCCACGCCGCAAGCCGTAGGCAGGCAAGTCTGGGGACCCCCGTTCCCAGAACGCCGACAGTAGCCCCCGGGCCCAAGGCGCGCCTGTACTTGGCCGTGCCGAGAGGCGGAAGGGCAAGGGCGAAGCGCCACAGGCCCTAACAGCCTGCAGCCTTGGGCGCCGCGTGGCGGTTGACGGGACGTGGGCGTCTCCACTTCCCCATGATGCCTCGGTGATCGCGCGAGTTGGAGAAGTCCCTGCATGCAGATCGTGTTATGATTACCTGTGATCGTGGAGGCCGGCGGTTGGCCTTCGCCGGTTATAAGTACGGCACCGCGCGTGCCCTCCCAGTCCATCTCTTCTTGCTCTCTCCTTCGCCTTGGTTCTTGCTCCGTCGTGATGGCTCCATCGAGGAGGTACTCAGTTGTAGAGAAGGGGAAGGCCCTCCAGGTTGGTCCTGCCTCTCCCCCGCCCAAGCGCGGTCGTGGGCGCCCTCGGAAGCATCCGGTGGCCGCCCCGGTAGAGTTTGGTGGTCATGGGGGCGGCTCCCAGCGCGGCGGCAGGCGAGCCGCCGTGGCCGAGGGACGTGCCTGGGTTGCACGCTCTCCCAGGCCGCGCTTTCACGCGGTGCAGGCGCTGCCGGAGTTCGTCGTCTGGTCGGCGGAGCCGACTAGCGCCCGGCTCCCACTCCCACGCTTCCTCCTTGGTGAACTCCCGGCTGGTGCTCCTGGTGGCCTCTGGCTCCAGGCGGAGGGCTGCTGCAGTAGGTCCTCATGGGTCGCGCTGGAGGTCTCCACCAGCGGGGGCTTGGCCTTAACTCGTGGCTGGCAGGCGTTCGCCCGCGCTCGCGGCCTGGAGCGTCGGTGCACTCTGCACTTCAGGTTCGACGGCGACGCCACCCTCTATGTGAGGGTGTTTGGGGAAGATGGTCGCCGCGCGGGGTGCTGCCCTGAGGACGACGATCGCATCCACGGGCCCCGCCCCGATGGCGATGGAGGAGATAGTGCCCGCGCGGATGGCGGCGTCCGCGACTCCCCAAGCTTCGTCAACTCTTCCTCAAGCGACTCCTCCAGCGGTGGCAGCAGTCCACCCCCGTGCCGTCGAGCTTGCTTGGGAGGTGGTGGTTTGTCTGCCCGCCGTCGTGCCCCGGTGAAGCGCGAGAGGGAGTCCGCCTGAGGCTCGGAGGCAGCCCGTGTCGCCTCCGCGGGCCGATGTGAGGAGGGCTGTGCTGGGCTCGTCCCTTCATTTTCCTTTTGTTTCCTGCGTAAGACAGAACAGCTGCATGGAGCCCCGCTGGGGCGTGTTGGGAAATATTGCCATTTTAGCTATTACCTTGATCTTATTTTTGCGCCTCTTAACTACACGCCTGTGTGTAGATAGTTTTTGACCCCTGCCCGGGGGGGCGACCGACCCAGGCCCTGTGTGCGCGTCGCGGTGCCCGAGGGGCACGGACTAGGAGGGGTGCTCCTGTAGTGTGCCAGGGCCATGAAAGCTTCCCGCGGCTAGGGCAGAAACGCTCGCGAGGATGTTTGAGCACCATCCCTCACGAGGTCGTTTACGAGAGAAACCAAAGCGAGGAGCAAAAATCGACGAACCACAAATCAGCAACTGCGATAACTTCAATAAGACTTCAAATGCAAACAAACACGTCAACTGCGGAAAGCAAATGAAAAAGCCGTGTCCGGCACCTAATCTAGTCTTCGACGTCTTCTCACCAGCGCGGAGCTAAGTGCTGCCACTGGGCGTGGGAGGGAGCCCCAGGGCCTGAGGCCGGCGCTCCTGAGACTCCGGGGCGTGTACAGCCCCACTCATTATTACGTGAGAGTGTCACGGGGCGGCGAGCTTCACAGGCATTGGCCTTCTTCACAGGCTCCGGGCCTTTCTTCTTAGAGGTGATCAACTTCACAGGCACTTGCCTTCTTCACAGGCTCCGGGCCTTTTTCAAGAAGGGAAGGTCTTCACAGGCGCTCGCCTTGCTTCACAGGCTCTGGGCCTTTTCCAAGAAGAGATGATCTTCACAGGCACTCGCCTTGCTTCACAGGCTCTGGGCCTTTTCCAAGAAGAGATGATCTTCACAGGCACTCGCCTTGCTTCACAGGCTCTGGGCGTTCTCCAAGAAGAGATGATCTTCACAGGCACTCGCCTTGCTTCACAGGCTCTGGGCCTTCTCCAAGAAGAGATGATCTTCACAGGCACTCGCCTTGCTTCACAGGCTCTGGGCCTTTTCCAAAAAGAGATGATCTTCACAGGCACTCGCCTTGCTTCACAGGCTCTGGGCCTTTTCCAAAAAGAGATGATCTTCACAGGCACTCGCCTTGCTTCACAGGCTCTGGGCCTTTTCAGGGGTAGAACCTCCGGAGGTGCTGGATGTTCCACGCATTCTAGACCGGCACTCCCTCCTGAGTCTCCAAGCGCGCGGAGCCGGGCCTGGAAACATGAACAACCTTGAACTGGCCCTCCCACATGGGAGAGAGCTTGTGCAACCCTTCCCTGGAGAGGACCCGCCTGAGCACGAGGTCTCCTACCTCAAGAGTCCTGGGGCGGATGTTACGGCAGTGATATCGCCGCAGCACTTGCTGATACCTCGCCGCTCGCAGTGCGGCCTCCCGGCGACGTTCCTCCCCCAACATGAGGTCCATCCCCCGCATGGCGTCCTGCTGCGCCTCGTCGAACGCCAGGACCCGCGCGGAGCGACGTCTGACCTCGTGAGGGAGGACTGCTTCCGCTCCGTAGACCAGGAAGAATGGGGTCTCCCCAGTCGGTTTGGTCGCGGTGGTGCGGATGGACCACAGCACGGACTGAAGCTCGTCGTACCAACCTCTGCCACAGGCCTCCAGCTTCTTCTTGAACGTCCTGGTCTTGAGGCACCTTAGGACCTCTGCGTTGGCTTGCTCGGCCTGGCCGTTGCTTCGGGGGTGCGCCACCGAAGCGTAGCATATCTGCGTTCCAAGGTTAGCACAGTATGTTTTGAAGAGGTTACTGGTGAACTGCGAACCGTTGTCTGTGATGATGCGGTTCGGCACCCCGAACCGGCTCACGATGCCCTTGATGAACTTGACCGCGGAACCCGCGGGGATGGTGCAGACGGCCTCTACCTCAGCCCATTTGGTGAACTTGTCTATGGCGATGTAGAGGTAGCGGTAGCCCCCTGGCGCTCGAGGAAACGGGCCCAAGATGTCCAGTCCCCAGACTGCGAATGGCCACGAAAGGGGTATAGTCTGTAGGGCCCCTGCCGGCTGATGGATCTGGTTGGCGTGGAACTGGCAGGCCTCACAAGCTTTCACCAGTTCGACGGCGTCATTGAGTGTGGTGGGCCAATAAAACCCACTGCGGAATGCCTTGCCGACAAGGGTCTGTGATGATGAATGATGTCCACAGTCTCCGCCGTGTATATCTTCCAGCAGTTCCTTTCCTTTCTCCCTGGAGATGCAGCGCAGGGATACATCGTTTGGTCGCTTCCGGTAGAGCTCTCCATCCTTGATGCAGTATGCCGTGGCCTGCCGCGCCACACGCTCCACTTCCTCCTCCTTCTTCGGCAGGGTCCCTTGTGTTAAGTAACTCCGGAGCTCCGTGATCCAGCACCCCTCCTGAGGTTCCATCGTCAGGAGCAGGCGTGCTCCTGAGGCCGGGCCACAGACCGGGGCTCCTGGGGCAGGTGGCTGGGGGAGCTCCTCCCGAGGCTGGGCCGTGTTCGACAATGACGGCAGGGCTGAGGGCTTGAAGAGCCGCTCCTCGAAGACGCCAGGCTCCTGAGGTAACCGCCTGGATGCCCGTTTGGCGATGTCGTTGGCCTCCTGATTGGTGCCACGGGGCACATGCTGCAACTCCAACCCCCAGAACTGCTTCTCCATCCTGCGGACCTCCGCAAGGTAGGCTTCCATGTGCTCATGTTTCGGCTCATACACCTTGTTGGAGAAATTGACAAGGAGCTGCGAATCACCCTTGATGGCGAGGCGTTTCACCCCCAGGGCAGCTGCGGCCTTCAAGCCCGCTATTAAACCTTCATACTCCGCTATGTTGTTGGAGACCTTTTCACCTTGCTGGAAACAGAGCTGTACAGCGTAGTAGAGCTTGTCCTGAGTGGGCGATATAAGCACCGCCCCAGCCCCAGCGCCATGCCTGGAGAACGCCCCTTCGAAATGCATGACCCAGCCTTCTAGCGCCTCGCTTCCCGGGGAGAGGGACCGATCCTCGTCGGCCTTGAGGCCTGGTGCCTCCGTCCATTCTGCCACAAAATCCACCAACGCTGGTCCTTTGATGACCCTGGTTGTGCTGAACTCGAGCTGAAACGCCTGCAGCTCTATGTTCCACTCGGCGACCCTTCCGGCTGAGTTAGGGCTCCTGAGCACTCTCTCCAGGGGGTATGATGAGACGACTTTGATGGGATGAGCCTGGAAGTAGTGACGCAGCTTGCGCGAGGCTACCAGTAGCGCGAGGAGGAGCTTCTGAGGCATTGGAAATCGTGCCCTCGCGTCTCATAGCACCGTGCTAACAAAGTACACTGGGTGCTCAACAAGGCTGAGAGCATCTGGGGTTGCTGCGCCCTCGGGAGGTAAGGGCGCCTCACGAGGCGACGTGGCCTCGGGAGGTGGACCATCCAGTCGTGCGGCCTCTCCTGTCTCTGGTGCATTCTTCGGCAGCTGACCCTCCTCAACTGCGGTTGCAGGCTTTCCTTGTTCCCGTTTTGTCCTGCCTCGGGCTGCCGCTGTGGTCTTGACTTGGCGCTCCTCCCTAACCGCCACCAGGGCTGCGCTGGCAGAGTAGGGTGTGGCGGCGAGGTACAACAGCAGGGGCTCTTGAGGGCGCGGAGCCACCATGACTGGGGGACTGGTCAGGTACCTCTTGAGATCTTGAAACGCCTTATCTGCCTCTTCGGTCCATTCAAAGGGCCCCTTTTTCCTCATCAGCTGAAAGAAAGGCAGCGCTCGCTCTCCCAATTTGGAGATGAAGCGCCCTAGCGCGGTCACGTGCCCAGTGAGCTTCTGCATTTATCTGAGGGTCTTTGGTGGGCTCATGTCCTCGACCGCCTTGACCTTCTCGGGGTTGGCCTCGATGCCACGATGGGACATGAGGAATCCCAAAAGCTTGCCCGAGGGGACGCCAAACACACATTTCTCTGGGTTGAGCCGTAGGTTCACTGCGTCGAGGCTCGCGAAGGTCTCCTCCAGGTCTTGTATCAGGGTCTCGGCCTCCCGAGATTTTACTACAATGTCATCAACATAGGCTTCGACATTCTTTCCGAGCTGCGGGCCCAAGGTGATGTGCATCAGCCGCTGAAAGGTTGCCCTTGCGTTACGCAGTCCGAACGGCATGCATGTATAGCAGTATACCCCGCACGGGGTCAAGAAAGCGGTCTTCTCAACGTCTTCCACTGCCATCTTGATCTGGTGATACCCGGAGAAGGCGTCCAGGAAGCATAGCAGGTCGCACTCCGCAGTGGAATCGACGATCCGGTCGATGCGGGGGAGCGGAAACGGATCTTGCGGGCATGCCTTGTTGAGGTTGGTGAAGTCGACACACATGCGTTCCTTCCCCCCCCCTTCTTGGGCACAACGACAGGGTTGGCCAACCAATCCGGGTATCGGACCTCGCGAATGACCCCGGCGGCCTCTAGCTTGCGGGTCTCTTGGGCAATGAAAGCCTACTTCTCCGTGGACTGCCGCCTGGCCTTCTGCTTCACGGGGCACACATTTGGGCACACGTTGAGGTGATGCTCGATGACACTTCTGGGGATCCCCGCCAGCTGATCGGGCTCCCAAGAAAATACCCTCTTATTTGCACGCAGGAACTTGACCAAGGCCTCCTCCTGCTCAGGCTCAAGGTTGGCGCCGATGGTGAAAGTGGCACTGGAGGACCCGTCCTCGTCGACGGGTATCTGCTTGGTTTCTGCTTTGTCCTGGGTGAACAACTGCTTCTTCTTGGCGGGCGCAGCCCCCTTGGGCTCAGGGGTCTCCGCATTGACTGGCCGTGCCGATGCCGCCGTCTTGAAGGCGAGCTTGAGTACTTGCAGGGCGTCCCCGGTGTCCCCGTGCATGGCGAGGGTACCGCTGCTCCCGGGCATCTTCATGAGGTTGTACGCCGGGTGCGTGGCGGCCATGAACTGAGCCAGTGCCGGGTAGCCGAGGATGGCATTGTAAGGAAGGTCGATGGGGGCGACGTCAAAGTCGACTATCTCCGTGCGAAAGTTGTCGTAGGTGCCGAAGGTTACCGGGAGCCGGATCTGTCCCAGGGAGTCGGTTGATCCGCCCCCGACGCCCGAGAAGGATCGACTGGGTCGCAGCCGCTCCCGGGGTATGCAGAGGAGGCTGAAAGTCTCGACCAAAAGCACGCTAAGGCCCGCGCCGCCGTCAACGAGGGTTCTGGTGCGGCCACCTGGCAGATAGTGGGGGTGCACAACAGGGGGAGTGCACCCGAGCCGACCGGGTTGATGGGGTGGTCCTCCGAGCTGAAGGTCAGGCCGGCCTCGAGCACTGCCCGGTCCGGGGGAGCCCCCTGCCGTGCAGAAACGGTGTTAACCCGGCGGGCAAAAGGCTTGACGTGGCGACTTGTGGGCGGCGCCTACGAGCCGCCCAGGAGGGCCGCAATGACCGGAGGCGTCGACGTTGCGGTGCAGTTACTCCGTCGCGCAGGTGGATGCTGGGGTGGCGCTCACCGCTCGTTTCTCGCCGGGCCGGTGGCGGTGTTGTCGGCGGGCGGTGCGGAACAACGAGGACGCCCACCGACGGGGGCCGTCTAGGCGACGCGAGAAGCGATGGCGGCCGGGCGCCCGGCGCGGGCCCGACGAGCACCAGACATGGATGCGACGGTCGGAGGAGAGCGGAGTGGTGGAAGACGAATCCCGGCGCACCCCTACCTGGCGCGCCAAATGGCGGATTCGTGGGTTCCGGCAGACCCTTAAGGTTCGAACACTGGGGTGCGCGCGGAGATCTCGCCTTCAACCTCTCCGTCTTGCAAAGATCTAAACTACTAAAAGAACTGCGCAAGAGACACAAGATTTATACTGGTTCGGGCCACCGTTGTGGTGTAATACCCTACTCCAGTGTGTGGTTTGTGGATTGCCTCTTGGGGCTGGAGATGATGAACAATACAAGGAAGAACAGCCTCACGAGAGTCTGTTCTTGGCTGGGGCGATGAACTGCTAGGAGGAGTTCAGTCACCTTTTCCTCTCTCTCTCTCTCTCTCTCTCTCTGGCAAAATGATCCTCTCCGACTGACCGAACCCCTTGCTATGTGGGTGGCTAGTCCTATTTATAGAGGCCCTGGTCCTCTTCCCAAATATTGAGCGGGAAGGGAGCCAACAATGGCGGGCTAATTTTGAAGGGGGACAGCGAGTACACTTATCCTGACTAAAGTTGGTCTTCACCTGCCAAAGGCTCTGCGGTGACGCCGTGCTGGGCTCCATGGTGACCTCCATCTCGTAGTCCTCCTGGTCTTGGTCTCGTTGCACCGAAATGGCAACCTTTGCCCAATGCCTCGGTACTCCGTGGCTGCGCTTGTCCCCTTGGCACCAAAGAGGAAAGAAGGACGCTGCGCGCGCTGGCGCCCGCCTGGCATCCTGAGTCGTCATGGCATACGCCATGGGCACCTCGCGAGGTACCCCACCTTGAACTCTCTGCCTCCTCGCGAGCCAGCCTGATGAGGCTCCGCCTGAGGATGCGCCGTGTCGTCCGCCTCGCGAGGCTTGGCCCCTCGCGAGGGTCTTGAGTCTTGTGTTGATGAAGATGGACCACGCTGGGCCCCCATTCGAGCCACGCCGCAAGCCGCAAGCAGGCAAGTCTGGGACCCCCGTTCCCAGAACGCCGACAGTAGCTTCTCGTACTTTACATCAAACTTAAGAATCTTTGAACTACCTAAAGGGGTAAACTCTACAAAAGTCTTCATAGGTTCATGCAATAAGATCTTCACGCGCACACGCAAGTATTTTCAACAATTACATGGTTGCAGTGCGATACCTCCAGCACCTCTCCTAGTTGATCCTCGAGAGACCACCCTATACTCTCCGTCTTAAGCACGTACGGAAGATCGCGTACCTGGACCCATATGGTCATGACGCCAAGGTCAACCTCTGTCGGGTCACCGTTGCTGTCGAACTCAGCGAAGATGAGCCCATCCCGCTTGAAGTGCCAAGGTTGCGCCTTAAGCACGAATCGACGGTCACTCTCAGTGGCGAAATTGAGGATGAACCTCCCGTCGTCGCTGTCCACCTCTTGGAGGGTGGTCGCTGTAAGTGCATCTAGTGCCACCCCTAGTTGGTTTTGGAGTATTGACGACAAACCTAGTTGAGGGACTAATGTGCTTGTGAGAATTGCAGGATAACACAGGTAGAAGTCCCTCATTGATTCGGTTTTCCTACCAGAGATGACCCCTAAAAATGTATGAATACATTGAAGTCAAAGGTGGTATGTGAAGACATTCACATTGAAGACTATGACAAGAGAAGACATCGCGTGAAGACTATGGTGCGCGAAGACTTAGCAGTTTCGTCGTTCTGTGTTTTTCTTTGTTGAGTCATAGGAACCACCGCACTGTTAAGTGGGGTCCAAGTGAACCAGTCAGAATGACTGAAGTGATGCTTAACCAAAATCCTATGTCTTCGAGTGAAGACTATGAGAGCAAATCTTGTCCAGAGTTGGATAAGTCAGCTTTTCTTGTAGCCCAAGTAAAGTTGTCGTGTTTGTTTGAAATCTGACCGTTAGAAAACATGTCAGTTCCTTAGTGACCGAGGGTCATTTCGGACAAATCAGGTCGGGTTGCCTAGTGGCTATAAATAGCCCAACCCCTACAACCATAAACGGTTGGCTGCTCAGAGTTAGTGCACGGCTTTTGTCGTTTGAGAGCAACCCACCTCGAAGCCTTTGAGAGAGAATTCCTTGCGAGGATAAAGCCCTAAACACCCAGAGCCAAAGAGTGTTAGGCATCACTGAAGTCTTCCTGTCTGTGTGATCTGAAGACTTATTACACTTGAGGACTGTGAATCCTCCAGCCGGTTAGGCGTCGCATTTTGAGCATCAAAGATTCATTGTGGATCGCCGGTGAACGAAGTCTATGAAGGTTTGGAAGTCTACCTTGAAGACTTACCAGAGTGATTGGGCGAGGACTGGGTGTCCTTAGCTCAAGGGGAATAAGGTGAAGACGAGGTCTTCTGAGTTGAGTCTCAGCCTCCCTAACCAGACGTACAGTTGTCACAGCAACTGGAACTGGTCCAACAAATCATTGTCTTCAACAAGTCACTGGTTTCATCCTTCCCTTCCCTTTACTTATTGTTGGTCCTTGTGAAGTCATTGTATGATTGCTTTATCTTTTGTCTTCACTGAGTGACTGCTTGTTCTGATTGGCTTCACAATATCTTCCTACCTGATCTTTACTGCCTAGCTGCTATTAGTCATTGTGCTTTCACTCCATTGAATACTTGACTATGGTTTGCCTAGTGTAGTCTACCTTCCGCTGCATGGTAATATGTTTATTTCTATCGTTTGGCTTCGAAACTTCCATGTTTTGAAGACTTTCATAAAAATTGCCTATTCACCCCCCTTCTTGTCGATCACTAGCACTTTCAATTGGTATTAGAGCAAGGTACTCCCTTGTTCTGTGTGATTCGGTTTAACCACCTGGAGTTTTAGCTATGTCGACTGCAGGGATAATTAAAGTCTCCGCTGCGTGCCCCGTCTTTGATGGAACTGAATATCCCTGCTGGAAGAATAAGATGCGCATGCATCTTGAAGCCAGTGATGTCGACCTGTGGTATGTCATTAAGAATGGCGTTCCCAAGGCTAGTGAAGGTGTCACCGCTGCTGATGTCAAGAAGTTCGTTCAACTGGACTGCACTGCCAAGAACATCATATGTGGTCATCTGACCAAAGGACAATATGGCCGCGTGAGTGCTTTGGAAACATCTAAGCTAGTCTGGGACTGGCTCTCCAAGGTCAACGAAAGCGTCTCAACCCAGAGAGATCAGAGAATCAGTGTCCTTCGCAACCTCTTCAACCGCTTCAAGAGAAATGACAATGAGAATGTTCAGCTCACATTTGATCGACTCACTGACATCACAAATGAGCTTCAAGCCCTCGGCGCCACTGAGATCACCAAGCATAAAGTTGTCAAGACACTCCTGAAATCACTTGACAGCTCGTTTGACACCCTAGCCCTGATGATTCAAGAACGTCCTGACTTCAAAACACTCGATCCGTCTGACATACTTGAGAGGCTCAACACACACGAGTTTCAGCTTTCTGAGAAAAGAGACATCTACGGTCCCAACTATGGGCGAACTTGAAGGCAAAAGTTGTCTCCTCATCTGAAGAAGAGTCTGACAGCAGTTCTGATGATCCTGAAGACATTGGAAAGGAGCTTGCTATGCTTGTGAAGAAGTTCCAAAAATTCACCAAGAAGAAAGGCTTCAGAAAGTCCGCATGATCAAGCTCAAGGAATGATGAAGCTTCTGCTCATGACTACAAGAAGAGAACATGCCACAAGTGCAAGAAACCTGGCCACTACATCTCTGAGTGTCCGCAGTGGGACAATGAGAACAAGAAGAAAAAGAAGAGCAAGGAGTATGATTCTGACGACAAGAAGAAGAAGAATACTCAAAGTCTTCTTCCAAGTCCTCCTCAAAGTCTTCATCACACAAGAAGAGCTCATCTGGCAAGGCACGTGCGTTTGTTGGCAAGGAAATGGATTCAGAGGAGGAGTCCGCTTCTGAGGAGGCGGAGGTGGAGTCTGAGGAGGAGTCCGATTCTGGCGTTGCGAGTCTGGCTACAGCATACGTTGCCAAGTCCATCTTCAACACCGAAGACAATGACTCCGTCACCGACACCGATGCAAACGACAAGGACTACTCCGCTCCTACCTACTGCTTCATGGCACGCGGTGCCAAGGTAAACACACGCACTACTCACTATCAAACTTACAGTGAAGATGACTCTGATTGTGGTTCCAAACCCAGCTACAAAACACTTGCTAAAATCGCAACTAAACAACAGAAAGCTATGGAACATATTCAAAAACTATTAGATAAAAGCGATGACCTGTTAGACGCTGAAATGACTCGATCTCAGTCCTTAATTAAAGACATAAAAAATCTTCACATTAAGTATGAGGAACTTGAAAGTCGTCATGAAACGCTCTCAACAACTCATGAAAAGCTTTCCTATGATTATCTTCAAAGAAAGCAAGATCTTGAGAAATTGAGAGCGGCTCATGAAGATCTTCAAAAGGAAAACGAGTCACTTCGCGCCAACCAGATCAGTTCCGCTCAGGAAGGATTTGAACCACCATGTCTTAAATGTATTGAGCGTGACAACGCTACTTCTGTTGCTGGTTGTTCTACTGCTGCTACTATTGCAATATCTTCAACTGCTGATGTGCCAACTAACCCCTCTGTTGAGGATGCCACTGCTATTGCTGATGAGAATGCTAGGTTGAAGACATTGCTTGAAACAGGGATGTTCAAAAGCCTCAAAGGGCATCAGACACTATGTGATGTCCTCAAAAGGCAGATCCTGAACCGAAACCCTAAGAAAGAGGGTGTTGGGTTCGAAAGGAAAATGAATGCAGATGACTCTTACTGAAAACCTGAGCAGTACCCCAAAACCACATGGGTTGCTGTAAAGGGACCTTCAATGGATCCATCCACCCTATCTGGCTTCACTTGTGCTAATCCCATTGTTATTGATGAATCCTTTGATGCAAACTATAAACTGTTTAAGAATCAGAAGGGTGAAGTGTTTGCCAGGTATATTGGTACTAACTGCAGGAATGGACCGCCTATGAAGAAGGTCTGGGTGCCGAAAAGGTGTTTGGAGAATCTTTCTATGAATGTCGTCATGAAACCACAGGTGAAGAAGACAAACCCCAGACCACAGGCCTCATACGGTCCAAAGGCTTCATATAGACAGAGGACTCACCTGAGTCGCACTAAGGCAAATGTTTTGTAGGGAAGGCATACTCAGGCCTATGAATATGAGTGCGTTTCATCAAACCGCCATGTTCATAAGACCAAGAACTATTCTGCTTATTCTTATGAGTACTATTGTCCACCTGCAAGAATTTTTGCTAGGGTTCCAAAGCCAAAGTTCTCAGATGCTACACTTAGACTCATTGCTTCAAAGCCACCCTTGAAGATGTGGGTGGCTAAGAAAGCTTAACTCTCTTTTGCAGGGAAAGGTCTCCAGCCGAAAACCAAAATCATCTGAAGCCATTGCTGGGGACCTTAAACATCTTGTAGGGTGCAAGATCAAATGGCCAAATGGTCTTATTATGTATTTTGTTCCTGAGTCGCTTGCTACTTGCCCTATCAGTCCTAACCTCGATCTAAGCTTTCATAATCCACTTGCTCGTCAAATGTTTTTGCTTCACAATTCTCTTCGTGAAGCCTATCCCCCTAACTACACTGTAGGGTACGACACCAGCTGCTTCATAATGGATTATTGATAGTGGGTGTACTAATCACATGACTGGCAAGCGAAGTCTTCTTATGGACTCAACCTTACGTCCATCTGACAGAAGTGACATCACATTTGCTGACACTGGTAAAAGTAAGGTATTGGGTCTAGGTAGAGTTGCAATCTCAAAGGATCAACACATGGATAAAGTCATGCTTGTTGAATCCCTTGGTTTCAACTTAAAGTCTGTCTCAATGCTTTGCGATTTAAACATGATTGTGATGTTTGGAAAATATCGTTGCCTTGTTCTAATGGAATCTGACAAGTCTCTAGTGTTTGAAGGGTATCGGAAAGATGATTTGTATGTGGTAGATTTCTCAGCAGGACCACAACTTGCCATATGTCTTCTAGCAAAAGCTTCAGAATGCTGGCTCTGGCATCGGAGGCTAGGGCATGCTAGCATGAGGAACTTTCACACTCTTGCAAGAAAGAAGCATGTCATAGGCATCGAGGGCGTCAAGTTCAAGAAGGATCACTTATGCGGTGCCTGTGAAGTAGGAAAGATGACGAGGGCCAAGCATCCCTCGAAGACAATCATGACAACGACTCAACCCTTCGAACTGCTCCACATGGACCTTTTCGGTCCCACTCATTACTCAACTCTTACTACTACTGCTTGTCTCTATGGCTTTGTCATTGTTGATGATTATTCAAGATATACTTGGGTGCATATAATCCTCTACAAGAATGAAGTGCAGGATGTCTTCAGACGCTTCGCCAATCGAGCCATGAACAACTATGGCGTCAAGATAAAGCACATCAGAAGTGACAATGGCACTGAATTCAAGAACATTGGGCTAGATACATATCTTGATACTTTGGGCATCACACATGAATTCTCAGCTCCGTACACGCCACAGCAGAATGGCGTCGTCGAACGCAAGAACAGAACACTTATTGAGATGGCTCGGACGATGCTTGATGAATACAAGACTCCAAGACAATTCTGGCCTGAAGCCATTGATACTGCATGCTGAAGACAATGGTTGATGAAGTTCCATCCAGTGAATCAATCTAACTTATGGGAACTGGAGAAATCATACCATCTGAAGCTCAGCCTAAAGAGGAACTTATCATCTCCGCACCTGATCAACCTGAAGACAATGCTCAGCCTGAAGATAATCCTTCTAATGATGACAATGATCAGCAAGAGCAAAATCTTCGTCCTGTACATCCTCGTGTTGCAAATGAAGTACAGATTGAGAGAATAATTGATAGCATCAATGCACCAGGTCCACTCACTCGTTCAAGGGCAACACAGCTAGCAAATTTTTGTGGGCACTTCGCATTTGTCTCAATATTTGAACCCAAGAAAGTTGATGAAGCCTTCATGGAACCTGAATGGATTCAAGCTATGCAAGAAGAGCTTCAACAGTTTGAGCTGAATAATGTATGGGAACTGGTTAAGTGTCCTGATCCTCGCAAGCACAATATAATAGGCACCAAATGGATATATCGCAACAAGCAAGATGAGCATGGTCAAGTTGTTAGAAACAAAGCTCATCTCGTTGCTCAAGTATACACTCAAGTTGAAGGGATTGACTTTGATGAAACATTTGCTCCTGTGGCTAGGCTTGAAGCCATATGCATACTGCTGGCATATGCAAATCATCATAACATTCTTCTGCATCAAATGGATGTGAAAAGTGCTTTTCTCAATGGCAAGATTGACGAAGAAGTGTATGTTGCACAATCGCCTGCCTTTGAAGATCCAAAACATCCTGACATGGTGTACAAGCTCAACAAGGCACTGTATGGCCTCAAACAAGCCCCTCGGGCTTGGTATGACACACTCAAAGACTTACTGAAGAGCAAAGGCTTCAAACCTAGTTCCCTCGACCCCACTCTCTTCACGAAGACATATGATGGTGAAATGTTTGTGTGCCAAATATATGTGGATGACATTATCTTCGGCTGCACCAACCAGAAATACACTGATGAGTTTGGATATATGATGCAAGAGCAATATCAGATGTCCATGATGGGAGAGCTGAAGTTCTTCCTTGGTCTTCAAATACGTCAGCAACGCAACGGCATCTTTATATCTCAAGAGAAATACCTCAAAGATTGCCTGAAGAAATTTGGAATGCAAGATTGCAAAGGCTACACGACGCCAATGCCAGCCAAACATCATCTGGGTCCCGACGACAATGGTAGAGAGTTCGATCAAAAGGTATATCGCTCCATGATTGGTTCCTTGCTTTATTTATGTGCATCTAGGCCAAATATCATCCTTAGTGTTTGCATGTGTGCCCGGTTCCAAGCGGCACCAAAGGAATCGCATCACTTAGCAGTGAAGCGAATTCTCAGATATTTGGCTCACACCCCAACACTAGGATTATGGTATCCAAAGGGCTCAGAGTTTGATCTAGTTGGATTCTCATATGCTGATTATGCTGGTGACAAGGTGGATCGCAAGTCTACATCAGGCACATGTCATTTTCTGGGACGATCACTTGTATGTTGGTCTTCAAAGAAGCAGAACTATGTATCTCTCTCCACTGCTGAATCTGAATACATTGTTGTTGGATCTTGCTGCGCTCAGCTTCTATGGATGAAGAAAACACTCAAAGACTATGGCATTCACCTGAAGCAAGTGCCACTCTACTGCGACAATGAAAGCGCCATCAAGATTGCCAACAACCCAGTTCAGCACTCGAAGACAAAGCACATTGAAATTCGTCATCACTTTCTCAGAGATCATGTTGTGAAGGTAGATATTGATATCATACACGTCAACACTGAAGAGCAATTGACAGATATCTTCATCAAGCCCTTGGATGAGAAGAGGTTTTGCAAGTTACGGTGTGAGCTAAATATCTTGGAATCCTCGAATGTCCTGTGATCAGGCAC
Source organism: Triticum urartu (assembly GCF_056163025.1). Classification (NCBI taxonomy): domain Eukaryota; kingdom Viridiplantae; phylum Streptophyta; class Magnoliopsida; order Poales; family Poaceae; genus Triticum; species Triticum urartu. The sequence goes on from NC_141875.1 coordinate 269,075,720, forward strand.
ACATCCTAACACTTATGCATATTGATGACTTAGATGTGCAACACACGAAGTAAAGTATATCTTCAATCAATGAAGACTTACATTCTGAGTGTGAATACATTAACGTGGAATTTGACTTTGGAGCGCCACGATAATTGTGCGCCATGTCTGGGTCTAATACTTACTATACGGTGGGTAACGCCACCACCAAATTCTTCTGTTTGAAATGTTTTACCCATGGCGTTACATTTGCTATGTCTTCACATTTGGTTTGTCTTCAATTTCAACTTGTCTTTATGATTATCTTCACTATGTTGACTTGATTGTCTTCTGATATATACATACTGGTGTTCTGTCCTCTACAGCATTCACTTATAGCTACGTCTTCCTTGTTGAATCTTTTGAACTAAGTGGATGTGATCGGACCCTAATCTCTCTATGCTTTCTATCTCAAACTCTATCTGTCCAAATCATATGCATTCTATTGAAACTGTCGAATGTCTTCTCTGCGTCCTTGTCAGCAGAAGATACAGAGACAAACATTAAGTCCGTTTTCAATGCTAATTCCTTCACCTGAAACCCGGAGAAGTGGGAACAACCACCCGACAATCCAGGCATGCGTGGGAACGTGGAACAACCTCTGATATGTTGCATGATAGCCATGTGTCCTTCAGATGTGAATCGCCAGGGGCACCTGTGTAATAACACTGTGCCGTCCCTATCCCTATAAATACACGCCTCACCACAGTCATTATCCCTTCTTCCACTCTCGCACAAACCCTAGCACCACCGCTAGCCCTCGACGACACCGGCGACGAAGCGCTTAGCTGCCACGACCTCACCGACGCTGTCTTCACACCGGCCGCGGATATCATCTTCTCCGCCGTCACGGTAGGTGTCCTCCATCGCCAAGTTAGGGCACGGACGATCGAACTACTCGGCCTACTCTCCCACTCCGTCTAGCAGTTCTTCATGTGGTAAATAAAACTTCCTTTTTACGGCCCCTTTGATCCTATAGATTCATCACTTTATACCACAAGCAGTTTCTGTTCACACAAGTTGGATCTATTTCATACTGCATCTCATAATATGCCTAGTATGTTCACTTATGCTTCACAAAGTAGTTAGATTCCTCACTTGTACTTATTCATGGATTCGTACAAATCTGGAACCAACTCTCTATCTATGAGTGAATTTCTTCGCACTATGAGGTCAATGTCTTCTAAACTGATTTATCTTCCAAATCTTCTGAGAATGCATATGACCTCTTCCCCTTCCCTTGCACCTTAATGCTGTCACAGGTACATGTCCGTGGGAGAATCCCTTGGTTCTCATAGTCTGCATTCATTTGCAGAATTCTTACAACATCATATAAATTCTCCCGAAGCCAGTTCCTATTTGACCAGCAAGCGGAAGCCTTTGAAACCTTTGAACGTGTTGAAGCCATTCAGTTTGAAGTTCATGGCACCAGAGAAACCTACAAGAAAGGGTGGCAGATAGCGTCGTGGCAACACCTCAAGAGATTTGCCTCCTGACCTCTATGAGTTGTACAAGACAGATCCAGAGGAGGACTATAATCAGCGAAAAACTCGAATCCAATGGATTCGAAGATATTGGGCAGAATAGTGGTTCAAGTACAGGTTCGTGACCTAGGAGTATGCTGAGAAGAATGCCATCAAACGACCATGGGGAGACATTCTATACAGAAATCTTCAACCCAAGTCCAGGGTTGAAGCCATCGAACAAGGCTTCTATCCTTGCATGGTCCGTGGACCGCAGCCTTCATTACTGTGGTGCCGCGATGATAATCTGTTCAAGCGCAACCTTCAGTTTGCCAGGAACTCGGCCAAAGAGAATAAGAAGTCACGAGGCTTAGACTTCAATCCAGGCCCCTCTGCTCCTCGTGCTGATGGCACACGCGAAGCTGAACCCAATCTTGTTGGGCCCTTCTACAACCTGGAAGGTCTCATCACTCATATCATGGTTCAAGGGACAGCCGTGGATGAGCCTGCAGATGACGCTGAATCTGATGAAGCGCCTGCACCGCCGAAGCCAAAGAAACTGAAAAAGCCTAAAGCTTCAAAGCCTGCGCCTGCACCAAAGGTCTTACAGGCGAAGCCTCTGGCCACTACACCTCCTGAACACAGTGTGCAGTCTGAAGATTTGTCACGCATCTCCAAGCCCTCCAGAGTGAAGATGCCCTTGCAACCCACTAACCAAGAACTGACTGTTGCTGCTATTCTGCGCAATGACGCCATTGATCTGTCCAGCGATAAAGATCTTGCAGATGACGCTCTTAAGCAACTGATTAAGAGTAAGGAAGAAGCAGAAATCTTCAATGATTTGCCTCTCTTTGACGTGGCAATCATCCACAACTTCATTGATGAGTGGTTTGAAACCCCCAATCTCAGCTTTGACGATCTACAACTTCCAATTGGCCTCAGCGTCTCTTTCACTGGCGCCATTGCTTCTGAGCTAGCTCTAGCTCAGCGCATCGTTGAACTGAAACAAAAGATCGACTATGAGAAAGCTCAGTTCAAGCAGCACATGGCAAAGCTCAGCGTGCAAGATGTCAAGAACTTCAAGATTATGCTGCATGATCTCAAGGAAGCCTTTCTCAAGAAACGCGAAGAAGCTAAAGGTTCTCGTGAGCGCATGAAGAGTCTGGCTGACAAGTGCGTGCAAGCCTACAATGAAGCTGAAAAGCGCAAGGCTCTTGGGCATCCTGGCATCGATCCCAGGATGGCTGCAAAGAAGAAGAAGAAGAAGCCAGCTGTGGCTGAACCCGAAGCAACAAGGCAGGAAGCACATCCCATTGTCTTCCCAGCCAGTATGACAGGCTCGAAGCCTAAGGTCCCCACAGTGGCTTCAGAATTAAAGAAGACAAGGGTTGCCGAGGCTGAAGCCAGAAAGAGGAAACATCCTGAAGCTTCTGATGTCGCTCCCTCCAAGAAGAAGCGCAAAACCAAGAAAGATCGGGCTGCTCCCACAGAGCCCCTTATTGTTGAGCCCATCTCGGTTGCTCGTCCTGCCTCTTCGCATCAAGAACGACGGATGGTAATTCATGAGCCTGCTTCCACAGAGGCTCCTGAAGCTGAAGACATTCCAGAAGTTGACCCCACTGCTGCTGAAGACATTGGTCATCATGACAATGTTGAAGATGATGAAGTCCTTCCTCAGATCGAGCACCAATTGGTATCATCGCCTGTGCTTACGCACAGCGAACTCATCAGCATTGGTCGTCCTCTGACGCCAACTGCTCAGGATGCATCATGGGCTGATCACCCACAGAGACAAGACACTCCAAGCTCTCCCCAACCGCAAGCTACCCCAACAGTGCAAACTGATGATGACTTTGAGGCCCCGCACGCTCCATCTCCACAAGCGTCGCCCGCATTACGCAGGCTTCGCAAAGGACCAAGGCCCCAAGTCACTTCCACAAGGCACGTGTTTGAATCCGAAGCCAAAATGGCTGAAGATGTTCCGGCTGCATCAGCCGATGAAGAAGAAGATGAAGAAGCCCCAAGAGTTTCAAGAGTTGCTACACCCCCGTCTCACCAAGATGTTGTTCTCGAGGAGAACGTGACCGACCCTCTAGCTTCTGAAGTGGAGGTTAACAACCCTGAAGTAGCCACCAACATCACTGCTGACGCCAATGATGTTGTCATGGTTGACGCCAATACGGCACTGAAAGCCAATGAGGCGCCAGAAGCCAATGAGGCACGAGAAGTCAATGCCGCAACACCTGAAGTCAATGCTGCCGCACCTGAGGTCCAAGTACCTGAAGCACATGTGGCCCCTGAAGCCCATGAAGACAATGCCAATGCCCCTGTTCCTCCTCCAAGACCTCACACAATGGAGCTGGCATTTGATCGTGGTCGGCCAGTTATGGTTAGATGGCCCATTCTGACTCCTCCGCCTGCTGCTGGTCCATAATTTGAGTACCACGTCGACCACAGGCCTCAAGTTCAAAAGCCCAAGCCAAGACTTCCACGATTCCCAGGCACTGCCACTTCACCTGGGGTCTTCAATGTAAATGGCTTCGTGGCACATAATACCTTCTTCAATAGCTCCAAGAACCCCTATACAAGACCGTGCATTTCCTCAGATAGGTTCTGGAGCTATCAGCAGCGCAGCTACTATTCATGTGTCCTATACAATCAAGGGCGCATATTTCCACATATGCGCCTCGACTCTGAAGCTATAGCTGGTCTGCCCTGCCTCGAAGAAGCATTGGACTGTTTCAGAGATGCTGGTCTGTTGCAGTTCATCACTGACAAGGAGCATTGGAACGAAGAATTGCTGCTTCAATTCTATGCCACTCTTCATATTCGAGGCTACAACAGGGATCCGAAGACTTGGGTCCTTGAGTGGATGACAGGCAATGTCCATCATGAAGCTAAAGCTCTTGATATCATTGAGCTCACAGGCCTGCACACTCCTGGTGAATACTATGAACCGGGTTGTCAACAACATCAAAATTCCTTGGAAAGCATCTTTCAGAAGCCAGAACCCAACATGAGTCAAATGCTGAGCATGATGAAGCCTCTGCCTCATGACGCTGAATACCCATCTGAGTTCTTTGTTGAAGACCTAGAGTACCTGCCTCGCACCATTTACCACATCATCAGGAAGACTCTATGGCCTGTCAAAGGACACTCATCTGCAGCGAAGCTTGAAGGAGCAATGAAGACTTTGGTTTTCTATATCTTCAATGGCATCAGCTTCAATGCTCAAGACTTCTTCATCAGGCAGTTGGCCGCGTCTGGCTCCGACATCTTTGGGTTGAAATTCTATGCTCCATGGGTCATGCGTCTGATCAAGCGTCACTCAGCCTTCAACTATCAGCCGTCTGCGCGCAATCATCTTATATTCTTGCCCGAGGTTGATCTGTCAGTTGAAGCCATTTACCCAGAGCCTGCTAAGGATCCCATTTATGTTCACAATGCTGATCACCAAAGCTTCACCCAGCCCATTGAAGGAATTCCAGCAGTGTCTCGTGTTTATCCCCTTGCTAGAAATACACGTGCCCCTCGTGCTCAAACTGATGCCACTTGTAGCACCATTGCGCAAAGGCCTCGACGACGATCTCGTGTCCTAAATGACCGAGAGCTTCTAGTCGTGTTGCATCAGAAACATGACAAACATCACGACTGGCTTAAGCGTCATATGCAAAGCCTCTTGGTGGATGTAAACCGCATTCGCAATCTGGCCACCAAGAATGCATTTGTCACTCATGAAACCTGTCGGAGGTAGTGGAAGAGTTTGACCCTACTCAGTGCTGAAGCTGATCTGCATGACAATGGCTTCACCGAACGCTTCAAGTTTGACTCAACTCCTCCCAGAAATGCTCACTTGCGTCGGACTCCCTCACTTGAAGACTCTGAATACTCGTCCTCAGCTGCGACCATAAATGCTAGAGTCATCGATGACCAAGATGATGCAACTTCACCTCCTCCAACTTCAGCGTGTGTCGACACTACACCAAGTTCCTCTGCACCACCGGATCTCAACGACGACCCTGCTGCCTCGCCTGCACCTCATGGGAACGAGTAGGCGCTCTATGTCTTCAAACCTTTTTGGTCCTCACTGACAAAAGGGGGAGAAGCATATGAGTTGATAGTCTTCAAGTGGGTCCATATGGGTGGTTAATTTACTTTTTGCTACTTTTGCCAAGTGCTCACAACTCTTGTTTTCGATACATTTGGTTCTTTGAGTTGTAACACTTAAACTCGATGGTCGTCTGCTACTTATTTGCTATTCTATGATGCGATGATAAATTCCGCATGTGCGACGATAAATTCCGCACTTAGATCATTCTGCAGACATCCATTTTTCATGATGCATGTCATTATCTTCACATACTTTTCATGCATGATGAATTGTCATCATAAGTTGAAGAGGATCTCCACAAGTACAACCTGCCATGTGCATTTGCATACCAAAAGCAAATTACTTATATGCACATCTGCAGGGGGAGCCTTTGCCACTTATGAAGACAATCCCCTATCCTTTACAATTTCACATGTTTTATTCCCCGTTGAAAACTTCAACTAGTTTGTCATCAATCACCAAAAAGGGGGAGATTGTAAGTGCATCTAGTGCCACCCCTAGTTGGTTTTGGAGTATTGACGACAAACCTAGTTGAGGGACTAATGTGTTTGTGAGAATTGCAGGATAACACAGGTAGAAGTCCCTCATTGATTCGGTTTTCCTACCAGAGATGACCCCTAAAAATGTATGAATACATTGAAGTCAAAGGTGGTATGTGAAGACATTCACATTGAAGACTATGACAAGAGAAGACATCGCATGAAGACTATGGAGCGTGAAGACTTAGCAGTTTCGTCGTTTTGTGTTTTTCTTTGTTGAGTCATAGGAACCACCACACTGTTAAGTGGGGTCCAAGTGAACCAGTCAGAATGACTAAAGTGATGCTTAACCAAAATCCTATGTCTTCGAGTGAAGACTATGATAGCAAATCTTGTCCAGAGTTGGATAAGTCAGCTTTGTTTGTAGCCCAAGTAAAGTTGCCGTGTGTGTTTGAAATCTGACCGTTAGAACACGTGTCAGTTCCTTAGTGACCGAGGGTCATTTCCGACAAATCGGGTCGGGTTGCCTAGTGGCTATAAATAGCCCACCCCCTACAACCATAAACGGTTGGCTGCTCAGAGTTAGTGCACGGCTTTTGTCGTTTGAGAGCAACCCACCTCGAAGCCTTTGAGAGAGAATTCCTTGCGAGGATAAAGCCCTAAACACCCAGAGCCAAAGAGTGTTAGGAATCACTGGAGTCTTCCTGTCTGTGTGATCTGAAGACTTATTACACTTGAGGACTGTGAATCCTCCAGCCGGTTAGGCGTCGCGTTCTGAGCATCCAAGAGTCATTGTGGATCGCCGGTGAACGAAGTCTGTGAAGGTTTGGAAGTCTACCTTGAAGACTTACCAGAGTGATTGGGCGAGGACTGGGTGTCCTTAGCTCAAGGGGAATAAGGTGAAGACGAGGTCTTCTGAGTTGAATCTCAGCCTCCCTAACCAGACGTATAGTTGTCACAGCAACTGGAACTGGTCCAACAAATCATTGTCTTCAACAAGTCACTGGTTTCATCCTTCCCTTCCCTTTACTTATTGTTGGTCCTTGTGAAGTCATTGTATGATTGCTTTATCTTTTGTCCTTCACTAAGTGACTCCTTGTTCTGATTGGCTTCACAATATCTTCCTACCTGATCTTTACTGCCTAGCTGCTATTAGTCATTGTGCTTTCACTCCATTGAATACTTGACTATGGTTTGCCTAGTGTAGTCTACCTTCCGCTGCATGGTAATAGGTTTATTTCTATCGTTTGTCTTCGAAACTTCCATGTTTTGAAGGCTTTCATAAAAATCGCCTATTCACCCCCCCTCTAGTCGATCACTAGCACTTTCAGTCGCCCCTTGGTTCTTCCAAGCCGTGTTTCGGAGATCGTCGAGGATGGCCCTCGGATTGGCCTGGAAAGGGGAGAGGAGGCGTCCAACCACCAGGAAGCCGCTGATGGCCTTGCGAGTAGCCTCCATGTCAATGAAAAGAGGACGGCCCCCATCCCTCAAACCTTCTCCACTCGCTGGTTTCTTCCTGAAAACATCACTCACGATCTCTCCCTGACCTGCCATGGCACACTTCCCTCGGTCGTGGCAAGATGTAGAAGGAGCAGAGAGCAGATGGTTCTGAAGTGGCGAGAATGGTGAGGGGGAACGACCTCTTCCGCACCCACAAATATAGCAAGTCTGAATGCCCTTCCTCACAACCTCATGAACGAAATTGATGCTATTAAACACGAGTAAAAGGCCATGAATGAGCCGCTTCCTATTAACTACAGCAAAAAAACTCCCTCTCCCTCAAATGATTCACAAACGGGCAGAGCTGGATCCAGAATCGAGAACACAATCAAGTCACGTTGAATACTCATACTAAAAACTGGAATGGATAAGTTAACTAGCAGAATAGCAGGAAGAGCCTTTGAATCCCGGGCGGAAATCACGCCCATCTCGTCCGAATCATTCCCCTCCCACCTAGCGGGACTCCTGTTTCCTCTCAATCCTATCCTATTATCCTCACAAAGACTCGACGGGATCCCACCTGCCGAAAACTTGGCTATTCCCTTGGAAGATCCCCACTGATTCCTCTCCTTACTATCCAAACTAGAGAGAGAATCTACCAAATAATCAGGATTAAATACCACCTCCTCTGTCCTTAATTTTTTCCCCAAAACACGTCTCACCGGAACAGCAGTTTCCATAGCGAAATTGGGCCCCGTCGGACCTTCCTCATGTGAGTCAGGGGGATCTCACCTGCCAATTTGCGGCACAAATCCCTCAATCTTCTCTTTGGATGCTCAAGACATCTTCCCCGATTTTCGCTTTCTTGATTAAACTCCTTGATCTCTCCTGAAGGACCTTCCATTCCTGGCCGCTGAAGACACCCACGACGAGGCCATCTTCAGGAGGTGGCGCCCCCTTTTCCGGCGGAGCCGCCGTCGATAGAACGGCAATCTAGGCCGCCAGGATCTCCATCGCCTGGGCGGCTGCGAGAGCCCCCGAGAGACGGGGTCACGTGTCGTGGTTATTTTGCACACATAACATGCCTGCGTAGGGATC